>NC_041394.2:189489289-189789289 GCF_900747795.2 Erpetoichthys calabaricus | reverse complement strand
TGAATTTAGGATTACATGTTGGGATTTGGTAAAAGATTTAGGAATCTTTTTGGGTCCTTGATTTAGCAATGGTTAATAAACTTTGAGTATGTCTAGTGATGAGGATTTGTTGAATGATCTTTAGTCTCCACCAATCTGACCCCTATTTTTGCTTTTGGTCTATCTCCCAGTTCCTGCCTCATAAAAATTTCCTGCTGTCGTTCCTAGTCAAAGGCTGCATGCTACTCTGTCCACACTGCCTTCTTTTATGATGTGATCATGCCACAATGGCGCACACCATGTTGCCCAGTGCTGTTGCGGTGGCCACTAAATGGCAACCTCCATTGAGAAAAGGGGAAAATGATAAAGAATAAAAACAACAAGAAATAAAAATGAACAGTATATCAGAACAAGCTATCAGGTATTAAAGTGCTCATAAACTTGAAGGCAATTGGGAATTAGAATTGAATACAAATAAGGACAAAAATGAGAAATGAAACACAGAAAAATGTATGAAGCACATGTTCCTGACATTTCCCAGATACTAATTATCAAACATCACCTCTAGGACTCAGTGTTACAATTCCAGGAGAGAATCACTTGGTTTTTGGACGAGTGTTTGCTTGGCTTTCCCCCTAAATCTGTTTGCTAAGAGTAACCCTACTACAAGCAAAAAGATATCCATTGGGTATCTCCAAGGACACATAAGCCCCTCCATCATGCCAAGGTTGCGATTCTAGGAGGAGAAAGGAGTTGTATTCTGTTTTGAGTAAAACTGTGGGGGAACACCTAGGTCACTGTTTATTGTAGGTAAGTGGGGGGGGATAAAGGTTATGAAGTAAGGAATTACCAGGAAAGCCAGTTGTGCTTTAGATCATCTCCATCAGTAAGAAACTTTATACGTCTGTCTGTGCCCTCCAAAGCGATCAGTGGAAGGAGAAAGGTGGACAGACTGGACCCATGAGGGCTTACAGACTTCCAGGAGTTTAGAGGGTGGGACTTCATCCTCACTGGGGAGCCAACAGATAGGCATATTAGATTTTTGTTTCCATACTTCCTTTGTCTTTGTATTTGTAGTCCTCTAAGATGTGGTTCGATTTGAGACACTGTCTTAAATTTTTTTCTCCATTTCTTTTGTCTAAGAACAGACAATATCTTACATTTTGTATGGCAGTCACTGTTATGGTTACCGCTGTTGTCAGTCTTTCTTTGTTTTACTGCTGGCTGTAGGCAGGTCATTCATGTGTGCTTGCTTTATGTTCAGCATTTTTAGTGTGTCTTTAAAGAAATCAAATCTCCCTCAGTTATTACTTTCAGATTTGTTTTGGAGGAGCAGCAGATGGTCCTTTAAGTGAGATTTCATTTCCATTGGTATCATATTTGAATTGATAGGCTAATGATGAAGAACTGCTTTCTCAGGTAATATTTCATAATGACTGCTCGGCTTCAGCTGATATCTTCAACTGTCTTTTACAATACACTCCCCTTGGATTCACATTGGCATATCTTTTTTTTTCCTTTCAAAGGCAATAAGCCCAATATGCTGTTAGATTTTATCTTTCATTTTGTTTTGAGATGCTAGATATGCTTCTCTGTTGCCGGGCAAATGCTTTGTGCTAATTCCTCAGGCTGTGGCTTTTTTTTTTTTTTGTTCAAAATTTTGTTGTTGTTGAAAAATCAGTGCATTCCTCACAATAGCTCAAGTCAAGGTGCTTAACCTTCATCACACGTGAGCAGAAGGAGCTCCCCTCACAGCAGGATCAGCCAGTCAGCCTGGTGCCCTCATCACAATGAAATCTACATAATAAACATAGAAATGCAAATGCCTCGGCACAGTTTATTCATGGAATGAAAATAAATAAATATAAAGACTTTGGCTTTTTTTTTCAGCTTACCTGGAAATATTTACTTTGCTTGGTAGGAACTTTGCTTGCCAGGCAGTGAAGTACAAGTTTTTTGAAAAGGGATGCCACTGCAGCAACATTTTATCAAGATGGGAAAAACCTAGGAGAAATGAATTGGGAAAGGATACCAAAACATGGAAGTTTGTTACACTCATAGTCATAATCAGAGAGACTGACAGCTAGATTTGGTCTCACTTTCTCTGGATTTTCAGTTTGTGACAGTTTTCTCTCCAATCCTATAAACATACACCTACTAAATCTGCTAGATCTATGGGCCCTGTATCTAAAAAACATCCTGTCTCCTGATGTGAGTTTCATGCAGCATTCTTAACTAGCTCCTCTAAACTGACTCAATATTAGCAAGTGTGGATGTGTATTATAATGGACAGCATCCTGTTCAGGGTCAGTTTCTGCCTTGCTCATTATGCTGAAAGGATGAGCACCACCGCTGCACAACCTTAAAATAAAAAATGGATAGATAGATGAATGACGGAATGAAGAGCTGGACTTTACTGAGTGCAAGAAGACTAATAAACATGAACCCTGGTTAATGAAGCAGAATTTGGCCTTGTGGTTTTGGTGCTGAACTGTGCACCACAAAGTGTTCAGTTCAGTGCTTGCAGTATTTCACTGGGAGACCATGAGCAGTGCTGCAAGTGTAGAAATTACAGTGGATCAAGTTTAATGGAAACCTGTGACTTGTGTATTGCTTTGGCTTAATTAAATCATGGCTCAGTCCATCCTGTTTAAATAAAATGTATTTAATTATTTGCTCTCAGGAATCTGCTCCATGTCCTAGTGTTACTAAAATTAATTAGAATTAAGCAGCCTTCAAGATTTAGGGGCAAATTTATATTAAGTATATATTTTGTCTGTGGCTGGGTGCAGGAATGACAGGCCTTGAAATAAAAGTTGGAGAGCCAACAGGGTCGTCACATGTTTAATTTAACAAAAAATTCAACCAAAAAAGAAATGCCTCGAGGCATTTAGGCCTCTTGCCATCGGACTTTCAAATAAACAAGAAAGCTTGGCTTTATCTGGAGTTTCAGGGTCTGTTTGCTTGGGGGCTCCTTCTGTTTGATTGATCTTGTCACTAAAGAAGCCTCCTTCTGGTTCCTATAGATGGGGAAATGGAAGGAGTGGGGCCAGGTGTTCTCAGTGGGCGGATTCTTGATGCTGCAGGGAGAGAAGGAGAAGACAATGTTAGTAACAGTGCCCCCTCTCGTCTCGGTGGGTTTTATTACATATATCGATCGAGCCTGTGAGGAGATCCTCAGATGCACATGCGTAACAATATATTGTAAATTAATGGAACAACAAGTCATAAAAGGTTGGGGCACCTAGGTAAACCCTGAAAAATTGAGAGTTGATGAATTGGAAAATACACACAATATTTGTTGAGATGTCTTATTCATATGAGAGTATTAGTAGGACTGATTCCGAGATGGGGACAAAACTGATTTTTCAGAAAGATGAGGTGGAAAGGGCAGGTTCAGGTGGTTGGAAGGTGGAAGTGACTTTATAGGTTGATTGTCTGCCAATCATCTGTTCTGCAGAAGGAGGAAGAGAACACGGATTAAGCGACCACACCTCCAACTGGCTTGGAGTGTAATTACCATTAGATGAACCCTGAAGTTGTCTCCCATACACACGTGTGACTATATAATGCAAGGATGACTCACTAACTCACATGCTCATCAATAAAAACACTTTCCCATTTACCGTATTTACCCGTGTACCACTCGCACATTATTTCCTGAAAATTAGCATTAGAAGATCAGGTGCGCGTCATACACGAGGAAATTTTTTTCTGTAATGTTTACTTCTTCTGCTTGGGCTCTCTCGCTCGCTTTCTCTCTTGTTCGCTCGTGCGCTCTCTCTCTCTCTCTCTCTTGCTTGTTTGCTCTCGCTTTCTCTCTCTCTCTCTCTTGCTCGTTCGCTCGCGCTTTATCTATCAGTTGCTCGTTCGCTTGCGAATTCTCTGTCTCTTGCTCGTTTGCGCGCGCTCTCTCTCTCTCGCTCGTGCGCTCTCTTTCTCTCTCGCACTTGCTCTCTCTCTCTCTCGCTCGCTCATGCGTGTTCTCTGTCTCTCTTACTCGTTTGCTCTCTCCCTCTCTTGCTCGCTCGCTCTTTAGTCATGCAACAAAAACAGAAGGGCATTTCACAGAAAATGTGCCCTAAACTCTTCCTATACAATCACAATGCGCGTTGTACACGGGGAAATTTTTTTCGTGATTTTCTTGGTAAAAATTAGGGTGCACGTCTTACATGAGGGCACGTGGTACATGAGTAAATATGGTAATTTAAAAGCTGAAATTGGGCATGATTCTACATTTAAATTAGTAGGTATTCACAAAGAAAGGACATTTCAATATATCAGTATTTAGGTGTAATTCTCCCAGAAAAACTAAATACTCCAAAATCTCAAAAATGCTTTTACTAATTTTATTCAAATATTATTATAATTTGGTGACTTCGTAGAAACTTCGTAGAAACATCATTTTTGTTTTTCTATTTGTTGATACTTGTTGATAATAATACTTTAGTGAGTGACCTATTCAAGACACTGTGTCCTTTTTTTGGTCACACGGAGAAATGTGGCTTACCAGTGTATGCAAGTCAAGGCAGCTGCAGAAGAGATGGAGGACAGGAGGAAGTGGTTTCCTTGCGTCTAAGGCAAGCTGGAAATGAAGGCATCAATGTAATTGCTACTGTAGTTAATGCAGTGTTGCAAATCCTTTCTTTCTACACCCCTAAAAAAAACTTTAAACTACCAAACCTGTTTTTAGTAAGTTTTGCTATTGTAAAATTGCCCATGAAATATAACATTTTTGAACAGAAGCTCAGCTGTTTTGATGTTATATTTGACATAATCGACAAAACAAGATTCAGGCAGCTGGATAGTGGTGGCTTGATGCACTTGGGCAAGCATGCACTTCGTTTTACTGTGTAAACTACACTTAACAATAAATCTGAAATTAATTGTTTGCACTGTATTTTTTACCAATTTATAATCTTGCATTTTCGAAAAGGTCAACAATGTTTTCCAACTGAATATCGTCTTTAACTTCACAATGCCATTAAGTAATCAGTGTTAAGCAGCTTTTGAAGTAAGAAAAACAAAGAGGAAATGAAAACAAATAAACAAAACAAAACAAAAAAAAAATGCAAACTATCCAATTGAGCTAAGCCACGATGGAAGAGAATAAAGCCACTATTTCTTTCTATAGATGATGGAGATGCTGTTTTTCAAAATGTGATATAAAGATAACAGGTCAGTGCTTTTGAGTGAGTAAAACAATTAACTATTGTTTTGTTGTTGGTAGACATTCATTCAAGCCCACTGTATAATGAGGCAGTACAAATTTAAGGCTTTGCAGAGTTGAGATTTTTAGCAGTTGTTTCACTGAACATTAAATCACCTTTACTCAATACAGCTATTGATGATGTCTTGTAATACGGAATTCTGCTGCAATCTGTGCCACACCAACACCCCTTTGCCTTTCTTTCGGCTCCTGTAGGTGCTTTCCACTTTTCATGCTGTACATAGTTCATCAAATTATTTCTTTTCACCTGTTCTTTTCAGTACAGTGGGCCATGTAAAAATGCAGACTGTAAACATAATTTCGGTTAGTAAGACGTTAAAGTAAAACATGATTCAATGTTATAAGTTTATTGCTTGGCTGTAGCTTTCAGGGTGAAACAATTTTTATAAAATAAAAAAATAAATAATAATACTATAGTACTACATTCTCTTCCCCCGTGTACGTGCGATTACTGTAATGATAAAATTGAAAGCAAATGAACAAAATAAAAACCCACATCCAAAGCCAACTCTGAAAACAATGAAAATTACCCAGAATGCCTTCAAAGCTACTTTATGATGTAATTGATGTTCACAGTTCTCACCCGTATTTTAAAAGCATCTTTCAAATCTAAGTTTATGTCATAAATCTTGATTACAACCTGCATTTACATGCTAACCTCTCTGTTGAATGAGCGCAAATCAGAAATGTAATTTTTGTGTCCAGCAGATTTTCGCAGACATTCTCATTGTCATGTAGAGTCCTATCAAATGTCATCTTGTAACTCCTTATAATGTAATAAAGGAATTGCATTGAACTGTGATTACCATCAGGCAAATTACACATCGGAGCCTTTTGCTTTGAAGCTTGTGGAGTTGTTCAAATGCATTATGTAAATATGAGCCAGGAACTTTAGAGGGGTGCAGGTAGAGAAACAACACAGTTACCCACATGCTAGAAAAGCTCCACCAGGCGTGTATTTGACACATATTATACTCCTGCCCTTTCAAAGGCACTTCAGGAAAAGAGATTTCTGGGTCTGTCATTTTTTTCAGGACTTGTTTTATTCAATGCAGTGAATAAGTTTGCATCCTTGCATTACCTCTTTACCTCAGTTCATATTTGCCCAAATGCTATCCCTTTTTCCCTTCGTTTTGGAGTAACACAAATGTAACCAGCACTTTTAAGTCTGCTGAGGCTTCACTCACTCACCAGAATAAAATTCAAGCAGGCCCAAGTCACAATTCAATTAGTGCCATATAGTGTCTTCCACTCCTTGGTTAAGTTCTTATTTGATTTTTGACTTTTCCCCACTGCTTAAGCACTGGAAATGTTTAAAAATATATTTCAAAAATCAGCTGGGGGAAATCTCTAAGACAAATGCATCACCACAGACATTATAAGCACCCACTGACTTTCAGGGCTTTTGTGTCAGTCAGTGTTATTTAGTCAGTTAATTTGTTCATTTAGACGATGTAAATAAAGGCTTTTAAAACACAGTACAGTATGAAAAAGCTTGAGTGCTTTGTTTGCATCCCTTTGGGGCTTGCAATCCATTTAAGTTTCGGTGATCAATATTAGATTGAAGTCTTTTTTGCACGCACACACACACATGCAAACATGTGTAAGAGTTTAACCACTGTTGAGCTGTCAAAGACTGGGCCATCTGGTTTATTGCTTATGGTAAAAAGGTTATTAAATGTAAAGAATATATGTTAAGGAAACATTAACCGTATGTAATTTGTCACTGATACCACCCAGCACCTTAAATAAAAAAGGCAGCAGACCATAACATAAGCAGAATGGGGGCTGTTATTCATACAGTTCAGTTCAACTTATTTTTCATTTAGAGCTCTTGATTAGAGTGTAGTCCACCTTATAATAAAGCAGCAAAGCACACACACAAAAAACAGACAGGATTGTTCACAAAAGGAGCATAATATCAATATTCAGATTATGCAGCAAAGTATTTTTACGACATACATCTATGTATATGTTGGGCAACCAGTCTCAGCAAGAGAAGGAAGCAAAAGAAAAACAAAATATTAAATACTTGCCCTCCCTTCTGGGACCTTATGACCAGACAGATGGTTGTTATAATTATAAAGGCAGACATCTTTCCAGCTTCCCTGCGCCCTCAGATTTTTTATTAACAGTTTAGAACTGGAACTTAAATGACTTGCTATAATGGATCTGTTAGTCCCATATTCTAATGTAACTCAAACAAAGTCTTTGTTAAGGTCTTATTATACAGCAGTAAATGACAAATCGGTGCACAACAGCTAGCCCCTGTTCTGAAGTGTCACTGGTGCTTTTTTATTAAGTTTTAAGACCAAGCAAAGCATGAGGTAAGTGCTTGTTACATAGCAGTAACTGACTAATAGCACCTTTCTGAATGCCTTATCATTGATGATTTGCTATTCCCATTAAAGGATATGTTCGGTATTTTTCACGTCGAAATTATTTCTTCACAAACATAGCATATATACATTTGTCATGTGAAATTGTATTCTAAAAGTAAGTGCTTTCTATAATTAAAAAAAAATATTTATTAATAGTCAGTCCTAGCATTTTATAATGTAACCTCTGGGGCATGGAGCGACACTGGAAAATAAATGCCTAAAAACTTACTGAATATGTCCTCTTTGAAGCAGCTAAAGAAATCACGCCTTCCATGTTTCTGATACACATTTGTGACAACAAAAGGGATCTGGAAATAATGATTGTATCTCATATCCCTGGTACTGTTTTCCTCAAGATAAAGGTACATTTTCTATTTGCTTGTGTGATCGCAGTTCCCACATAAATATGTTAGTAAATCAACCTGTGCGACAAACAGTTTACTGTGATTTTGTATTTTGAGAGGAAACTCCGTGGGGGTGAAAGGGTGTTGCAGAAGAAGACAAATTCTGAGCCAGTGTATGTACATCCGGTCTTCTTTTAATATGTCAGAAACTCATAATGGTGTTTTTTTTTTTTTTGTTTGAAAATAACATGTATATAAATTATTTTACAATCTGTGATTTTCAAGATGCAGCAACAACTTTCAAAACAACTTTTGGCTTAAAAATGGACATATTTAGAAAGTTTCACTGCTTCACTTTAGAACACAGCTTCAGATGGCAAATACATATAAACCATGTTTGTGAAGAAACAACTTTGAATTGAAAAATACCAAACTTATCCCATAAGGTCTTGTTACACAGCACAAATTGACTGATACATTCACCTAAGTGGCACCATTTGAAACTTTTAGCAATTTTTATTCTGACCCCCGCCTCATTTTTCTTTATGTCCACATCGGCTGCTTATTCACTATCCTCACAGGTGGCGCAGTGGTAGTACTGCTGCTTTGCAGTAAGGAGACTGTGGAAGATTGTGGGTTCGTTTCCCGGTTCCTCCCTGTGTGGATAGCGCTTTGAGTACTGAGAAAAGCGCTATATAAATGTAATGAATTATTATTATTATTATTCACCTACAAAAGAAATTTTTCTTCTGTCTCAAACCTCACGTCTGTGCCTAGCAGGGAGCAACCATTTTTACCCAAGATCAGGGTCACTTTTAATGTCGTAGTCACTTCCTTTTTAATTCATTTTTCATTGGTCAGTTAGTCTAAAACGTGTAACACTGGTCAAAATCTACAGCACTGAAGAAGTTAGAGCCTACTGAGCACCTATATTCAGAGCTTCTATTACTGCAACAATTATTATTATTACTTTTGTGGTTACTTTTGTTTCTGAGACATAATGTAAGACTACTTCTGATATTTTTTAATTTGATTCTGTTATAATAATATGTTATACTAGTACTAGGGGGCTTACCCCCTGTTCGTGTCGCTCGCCAACTCCCCTTGCCTGCGCTACACGCCAGCCACTTTGCATCTCTGCCACTCGCGTTGTGAAGAGGGGGGCTGAACGCACCCTAAGGAGACGTGGTCGCTTCTCCAAAACCCCCTCTTAAACGGTGATACAATGGGAACCAAATACAGTTTTTTTTTACCTCCTCTTTGCTCAATCAGCTCCTGGCTTGCTGCTGCTGCCATGCTGCATTATCTGCATCTCGTGTGGTGCTTCAAACATTTAAAAGCCATCTACTCTTTGTCTTTTATTTCCAGCTCCAGGCGTGGTTAAATTTCTTGGCACAAAGTCTCGTCTCGCGGGACGTGAGTTCTTGATATTTTTTAGTTTAGAATTTAAAAACATCTGAAAATCTAACAACATCACATTAATGTTCGATAAATTCTGAAAAGAATGATACCAAACATATATATTTAGGTTTTAAAATAAGCCAGATTTAAAGCGTGATGTAAAAATGTCACATAAAATCGTTGCACAAAATTGTTGCAGGTTTAGGATTTTATATATATATATATATATATATATAGTAGATTATAGATGCTTGTGAGTATTGTTTATTATTGTTGCTTTTAAAGAAGTCATTGTCAGATTCCTATGTTGTTGTGCCCTGTAGTGTAGTGTTGCCGTATTTTTTGATGTTTCTACAGCCATGGGACTAGCAACAAATACTTTTCTTTGCTCTTTGAAGAATAATGACAATAAAATTAATTTTAATGAGGTGGGTGTGGCAATGTACTCTCAGTGCATGCTTCCAACCTAGTTCAGTTCACTGTCACAGAACCTAATAGTGAAATCCCACAGAGATTAATTAATTAATTAATTAACTAATTGAGACTACCCTGATTTCACTCATGGTTTGTAGGCTTACTGCTAGAAGAAATGCACCATGTAAGCAACACTTATACATGCCTATACATATGTGTTAATGTTGGCAGAATACAATGTGAACAGAATGGACATACTGTATATTTTTTTGAAGACATCTTTTGGTCTTTTTCTGAAAAATGTAGCTTGACTAAGTTCATCACTTCACTTCTCATTAACAGATAAGTTTAGCATGTTTCAAGTTTAAATTATTTCTTCACAATCAAGGTATATATCAATTTTTCACATGAAATTGTGTTCCAAAGTGAAGAATTTTTTTATAAATTTTTAAAATTCAGTAGCCTGCTATTGCGTTTTATAATAGAGGCAAAGGGTACTTGTGTGCCAAACAAAAGCATTAAAACTTACCAAATACATCCATTTTATAAGCCAAAAGTGTTAGCAAGTGTTGATCCACATCTTGAGATTGAGTACTTTTTATGAAACAGCATATCCATGTCATTTTAGAATAGAAAAAAATCAAAAAATAAACCACTGTTGTGAGATTCAGCCATTTCAAAACGAGACCAGCTATGTGCTTCTGAGTGCACTACCAGCTGTTCCCAACTCAACAAGAATAAGTAAATGAAAACTGACACTGAAAATCCCTGTAAAAGTTGTGTAATATGACATGGCCTTAAAGATAAAAAATGAATCAGTAATAGATATTTTATTGTTTTAATGACTTTTGATTGGATCATGCCGGTTTTAGAATTTGATGCTATATTTTATGGTCTTTCGAAACATTTGAGTGTTTATGCTTTTGCCATGTAATACAAATGCAAATTTTCCTTACTAAAATATGCACACAAAAACAAACGTTATCGTCATCAAACATCTGCAAATGTCAGAACAGAGTTTCCAGGCCGTATGACTCACTTCAATATGTACAGTATATGCTGTCTTGTGCAAAGTCGAGGACTGGAGATTCCCTCTAGTTGCGTCTGTCATTATTAAGTACAATGGGTGCAGTGGTGAGTAGCATTAAATGGATTCATCTACAGTACAGTTCCATGGACCGTGCCATCCTCTTGGGCATATACATACTCTTCTACTTCTTATTGTTGGCTGCTCTTTTTTATATTGAGAGCTCTGACATTTTTTTCCTCCCCTGTGCAAGAACACACTGCTCGGTTGAAAGGTCTTCCATTCCAGTGCTGGACTGATAATAGCTCTTTGCAGTTGGGTTTTCCTGAATAGGCATTTGCACTTTGTGATTCAATAAGGAGAATTAGGAGAAGAAAGACAGATGGGAAGCATGTATATTTTGAAATTACTGTACGTAAAAAGACCTTAGCACTACTTTAGGATGTTGTTGTTATTGTGTCCCCAAGCTTACATAATTTGTAAATACTCTGTTGCAAAGATGAATACCCTGTCAATGTTAGTGTGTAGATTGCTGGTATACCTCTGACACCTTTTAATGAATAAAAATGACTGTTATTCCAAAGTGTGGGTGTGTGCCTAATGACGGACTGGCACCCTGTCCCAAGCTAATTCTTGTTTTGTGGCCAGTTTTGCTTGGGTAGCCTATAGTCCCATGATCCTAAATTGTGTGAAGCAGGTTTGAGAAAGGTATGCTTTGCAATGCTACTACCAAGTAGCTCGCTCCTTCACATACTTCAAAGGTGTGTTTTACTACTTCAAGTTTTCTACAAAGAGATGGAATCCACACCTCAACAATTCCTAGCTGTTAAGGGGACTGAAGTGGGAGCACCTTAATTTAAGGAAAGTGACCACCTGGTGAATGTCACTTTATGTCATCTTACTATTGAGTATTATTTATTCCTCTATACAGTCATATTTATTGCTGAAAACTGAATTAGATATTAACTAAGACATGTCGGTTAGTTGTAAGATCGGAAAGTAATGTTATGTATACTTATGGCAACACTAAAAATGATTACCTTTGAATCTATTATTTGCGTCCTTCTTTTAAAGACATAACGCAAAAAGCATTGCAAATATCTTCTAATTGAAAAGAAGATAAAACCTACAACTGCTGGTGTTTATTTTCCTCATGAAATATTCATTGTGCTGTGCAGAGCTGTGATATATTTCTGAACTAAAGTAAATGCATATTTATGTTTTGACTTTGTCTCTTTCACTCCCTCTCTCTCTCTTTGAATGTAACCTGCCACAAACAGTATGCTGATGTGAATATCAATGACATCTGTAGGATTCGAGTGCAATGCACTGAGATGGTGGAATAAAAGCAAAAGACGCTAAAAAAAAGGCCACCATGTTGTTATTCAAACTACACAATGATGAGATGCTTAGTGAGGCCGCCTCTCACTCTTGGGGCCCGGGTTCAGCTGGCATATTTTTCCTGTATTTTAATGAGTTTCCCTTTTTGCAGAGTCAGGTTTTAGGTACTATGGTGGCATAGTGGTTAGCGCTGTTGCTTCATACCACCACCACCACCAGTGACCCGAGTTTGCAGCTCATTTACATCTCCATGTTTATGTGGGCTTTCTCTAGTTGCTCCAGTTTCTTTCCATATCTCTAATACTTGCAGATTAGATTGATTCTTGAATTTGCCCCAAATAGATATGTACTGGAGTGGTACCTTGAGTGCCATTCTACCACATTCTTACTGTAATTGAGTTTCACAAATGAATATGTCAGCTTTCTACCAACATGCAAATGTGAGTTGATTGGTGAATTGGAATTTGGTAAGATTTGTGTTTGTGGACAGAAATTGTCATTGGTGGACCTGCCTTGCCCTGGATGAGGGAATTACATCCACAAACTAGTTTTAGGTTAGATTAGATACACTTTATTAATCCCAAGGGGAAAGTTAGATGCATACAGCTGCAGAAACATAAAAAACAAAGATACAGACTAACAGGACGAAGAATACAATGTGGTAGACGGCTGGCAACTCAACCTGGTTGGGACGCCCAAAGAAGAAAGCAGCTACTGTGGGACACTGCCTCCCACAAAATGCCAGATGGTGATTTCTCTGCAGCATAGCAGTGCCCCGAATTCCCGCTGGGCACCATGGGATTAAGAGTACGGCTTCTCAGCCCTTCTGGATGCTGCGCTGCAGGGGGACCTAGGGACTCGCATCTTTTCCATAGCCCAGAAGTACTATCAAGTCATGGGGACAGAAGTTCTGAAGTAATTCCAGGCTGACAGAAAACTCAACTTCTCCAGCTGACCCGGAAGTGCGGGAAAGTCACATGGACGGAAGAACCGAAGCACTTCTGGGTCAGACACTAAAGGACTGCTGGAGACCCAGCAAGTGAGCCAGAGTTGGGAGGTAGAGGACAGAGCTTGCTGGGAGGCGTGGAAGGAAAGATTTGTGTTGATTAATTGTAGTTATTAGTAATGTATTGCCTGTGTATGGTGGCGGAGGTGCCTCAGGGCACTACTATAACAAGAAGAATAATTAAATACCTTCTTGGTGATTTTACTCTGTGTTCAGTGTGTCTGTCTGTTGGGTTGAAAGGGGCAACAGCGACCTCTAGCATCTTACAACAATCAATAAATAAATTTATAAATAAATAAATAATGAATATATATAGTGCAGAAATAGTAAAATGAATACCAGTGAACTTAAAGAGCATAAGCATTAAGTCTGGGCAATTGGGAGGAAGCATTGGATTGTTCTGATAGAAAAGCCCCCCAGAGGAGCTTCTTAGCACAGTGTGGCGGAATGAACCTGTGGTTAAAAGTGCTCCAAGAGAGCGCCTCCTAGTGGGGATGGAGGGGATTTTTCATGATGGCATCCAATTTGAACAGTGTAACTGCAGACTGCAGTACCTATGAGATTACTCACGTAATGCCAACAACGTCAGTGGCAAAACACCCATTGTATGCCCAGTTACACTATGGTTAAGATTATGGTTGTGAGAAGTTTATCAGCCTCAGAGGGCATTTTGTGATTGATGTTGTGGGTGTTCCGTGACCTGTGTCATACATATTGCGGGCTGCAGTTAGACCCGTCTGTTCTAATTTTGACACAATTCTCTTTTCCCCAACCCCTCTTCCTTTGCGTCCGGGGTTAGCCCTATGATGTTCCAGGCTTTCCTGATAAGTTTGTTTAGCTGTAATACGTTGTTCGATCTCAAGTTGGCTCCCCAAGAGACTACAGTGTAGAACACTTTTGTCGTACCCCTGTTTTGAGCATTAGGTGTTTAATTTCTCATTCACTTTTTTTGAAGGTCTTTCTCACAGCTCACCATACTTCAAATTTGTATTCCTCTAGATCCCACTGTGCACTAATGTAAGTTCTTCTGCTTGGGCACAGTGGCTTCTAAGTTGCTTCTTGCCTCCCGATATAGTAAGGCCCTTGAATTAATCACTTTGAGGATTAGCTGTCCCCATTTTATAATTTAATTCACCTAGAGTTGTCTGCCACGTGAATTAACTAAGCATCCACTAAGTCCATTCAAAACTGGGACTGTCCTGCTTCACTGGTTAAATCCTGTATGACTTGTAATTCATGATGCTGTAGTTCTCTGATTTAGGTGTCATGTTGTAAAGAGATGGAATTGCCAGTATTCCAGGACTGCAGTGGTGAAGAGGTGGGTGGCAGGTGCCAGTTTGGGTTCTTATTTATTATACAGTATAATTTCTTGCTGCTTTTTTATATATTAATTAAAAAAAAGATCACATATATATATATATAAAATATTTATGAGAAATTCATATCTCAATTTATTTCTTAAACACAGTTGGTGCAATTTGAGGAAAGAAGTGTGGTGTTGTTATTATAAAGTCTGCCTTGTGATAAATTAAGGACTGTGCGCTGTGGAGGACTGACATGTGTTTCAGGGCTGCGTCACAAGACATTGGCATCAGTAGGCTAACTGGATGCTGCAAAAGCCAAGTTCAGAAACTGGATGGAGTGAGGGTTATATTATGAAGGCGTACTGTAATAAGGCCACAAAATTTGTGGTGTGTAGTAGGTCATCATTTTTATCTGCTGGCTGTGAATTTTAGATATCCATTGTAAGGCTGAAAAAGACTTGAAAAGTGTTAAATAATTAATAAATGAATTACTGTAAGAGGGAAGTGCTGCCTCGGAGCTTTAATGGCTTGATTTTTAATTTCTAAAGCATTCTCACTGAATGGAGTTTGCAAGCTCACCCTTTATTTCTACCAGGTACTTCACTCTTTTCCCTGCATCTTGAAACATTGCGTTAACTGTCGACTCCATTATGAATGGAGGTGGGTTTGTGTGCCTATTGCCTGCCATAGACTTGGATTTCATTCCATAGTCTTTTCTTCCTTTCACTTGATGCTGCTGGGATAGTCTCCTGCTCTAAACAAAATTTTAAAGATTAGATGTGAGGATCAGAATGGTTTTTTTTTAAATTTTTTTGCTACAAACCTATGTTTTTCTTAGCTTCAATATCCTGCAAAATTTATGATAGTGATTCATGCAAAATAATTTGATGCTACATAAGCATAACACAAAAAAGAGCTTTCTGGTGTCCAATTTTGTTTAGAGTTGTTCTTTTTTTCCAAGGGGGATGGTCAGTGTTACATTTTCATTATGGGTTTGTACTTTTAATAGAAAAACACATAATATACATTATTTCAAATTCATAAATGCAGATTTAGGGAATTTTGGGGATCCATTCTAGAGGTCTTGAAAAAGCCTGACAAAGTTTAGAGCCTATAGGATAAATTCAGTGTCTGAACCGTAGGGGGTTTAAAGACAAGGGACCAGTGTGATGTCAGTGTGACAAACAGCTACACTTAACTGACAGAACTTCTGACCCAGAGTCTTTTGGTTACTCTTCATGGTATGATAGCCCACCTTTAAACAGGTACCACTTGATTTTGCAGGAAGGCATAGTGTGGAGCAAAAGCGACATCTCATCTCAGGTAGAGTGATGGCATGAAGGGAGAGGTGGTAGTGTTTGATGTTGGATAAAATAACATAATATAAAGCTGTATGCTTATTTAGGCCCAGAATGTTTGATGGCTGGTTTTTGTAGCATGCGATACTATGATGACATGCAAGTGGATGAATGTCATATTCATCTTTTACCTGCTCATCCAGTTCAGGGTCATGAGGAGTTGATGCCCAGCAACATTGAGTGCAAGGTGGCAGGGCCAACTCTAGCAATTTTGCTGTGAATGGCACCCCACCACACCCCCTTTGCTTTGAGTGAAATCAACACTTCTAGACCTGTACATCAAAAACTAGAGGAACGGAGGGGAGAACAAAATATGGAGATGCTGGATACAAAACAGTGAAATTAAAATTTGAGAATGTCAAGGGGATGTTGGTATTCTTAACAGTAGCATCTGTTTACAAGACTGTCTTAGGAAAAATACACACTTGAGGGGTGGCATTTCAAAAACATGTTGGAATTTGGCTGTATTAGCAGGCCTTATATGTTTATTTATTATTTCACATAAAATGCTTCTCTAAGATGAGCAAAAAAATGCATCACTTAATCAAGCTATGACTTAAGCTACTGTATATACAGTATAAAATATCTAGGTCTGTATTTAAATTGCCAGACTAAGCAGCTTACAATGATGGTGACAATCTAATTATCATCTTGCCAAGGCAGCTACCTTTCATTTAGACTACTGAAATAAATGGGGAAACCTAATATAATTACAAAAATGTAATGATTGTCTTTGTTATATCATCGCTAACGTATGCAAATAATGCAGTATAACTTTCAGATCAAAGCACAGCCTCAGTCGGTTTTAAAAAGTGACAAACGGAGTATGGAGAACTTTTTTTAGCATGTAAATGTCATAGTGGTGAATGAAGCTGAATGGTATGAACATATGTTTTAATGTAAACATTTGGGAGTGGATTGTACTATACTTTGAAATAAAATAATCATTTACTAGTATATTTAAGATCTGTAGTCCTGTTTTGCCTGTTTAATTTTATTTTACTGTATCTTTGTGTCCATTGCTGCATCGTTTTGAGGATTTTTATTATTATTTGTGTCGTAGTCTATGATACAGTATTTGCATTCTTTCCCTTTGTCAGCACCTATGAAATCAAAGCCAAAACAACAAACCTGCTCTTGGGGGGAAAAAAAAACAAAAAAAGAACATTCCATGTAAGGACAGGCACTGAGAAGCTGAGTGCAGTGCATTCTGGGATTTGGAAGACCACCTGTAACAAACATGTGTAGGTCATTAGACATTAAAACCAGACATCATAATACAAAACAATATAATCTTTTATTGGGAGCCTGAGAGCTGTATTGTGAACAAATGTTTGTATATCTTATATTGTTTAAAAAAAGCTGCCCCCAAATCTTGCCGCCTTAGGTGACTGCCTAGTTTGCTAAAATGGTAGTGCCGGCCCTGTAAGGTGGATAACAAGGTGACTACATGACAAACGTATGCCCCCCCCTCATTCACTCTTTCTGATCCAATTTAGTGTTGCCATTTAATGTAACACTTAACCAGCATGCTTTTCGGATGTGGGAGGAAAAGCCAGGAGTACCTGGAGGAATCCTCACGTAGACATGAAGAGAATGTACAAGACAGACCCTGCACTGGGATTTGAACCCAGCACAATGAAGCAGCAACACTAACCACTGGCACAGTCATGCCATCCCAAGCACTCTGGACTAATGAAAAATCTGCCTTGGATTTATGAGGCTCCATTTCCATTGGATGTCTTTTACTTATATTTCTAAAAAAAGCATTCATATATATTCATGCATATATATGCTTCATACAAGGCAGTCAGTCATGCATATCATACTATTTTTTTATTCAGACTGCCAAATGACTTAATAAGTGTGACTAATCCTGTAAACATGACAAGATGTCGCATTTTCAATCCCTCAGTGCTACAGCCCTGCCACCCTCTTGACTTTGGGGCTGTGCGCTGAAGTATGTCCACTCTTTCATATTTGGAATTCATTATGATAAACCTTTTGTGTCTTGTGGCTTGGTGTGTTTGCTCCATTAGACAGAATTTTCATTTCATCTCACAGCAGGCGTCAGTAGCGTCTGCAAAAATGGTGCATCGGTTGAATTCTGCACTCTGTCTTTTCAAGTTGACACTGCGGTTGTAAGCTTCACCTAGTTCTGTGTATATAAAGGCGCCCTTTGCTTGATGGCATTAGTAAAGCTCCAATTGAAGTCAATGTGTTAATTCTCCCAGAAATCACGGCAAATAAATAGACCAGTATGTTGAAATAGTAGATACACGCTTTTCTGAAGTGGGCAGGTGTCAAAGGGAGGGGCTGTCCAGTGGGAGTGATTAGATCATGGAGGTCAAGCTTCTAGTCACGACAAACTCACAGAGCCTGAGCGAGATGCCAAGTCAGAGGAAGGTGTAATTCCTGGGCTCAGGAATGATGTATTCACAAGCCATGGAAAATTCTGGTAATTGGTTTGTAATGTGACTGTCACCCATGAGGGGCAAGTAGCTCCATTAAATGTACCAGGTGTCCTACAGCATTGTGGGCCTTAGTCATTTAAATAGAATATGTGGTGATCAAGATAATATCACCAGGAAGAAATGTTAAGTTCTTATTGATCCTGTAAATGATTTTATGAAAGACTATGAATGGCTGCTTTCTTCTAAATGCCACACATTAGGAAAAAGACACAGATAGAAAATTGCATAGTTAAGAGAGGGAGAGAATGTGAAGATGCAAGAAAGTAGCCTTCAAAGATAAAATAAGCAGCCAAGCAGTGCAACTACCTAATTGCAAGTTGGTCACTCATTTGAACTTAGAATTACCTTAGTTGTTGACTCATTAAGGCTTTGCATGGTTTCACCGGTCAATGTATCTAAAACACAATGATGGGTATCTGCTTTAAGTAGCTTGTTCCTTCTCATCAAGTCAGAACAGGTGACTTGGGAAGGCCACCACATCACTTTCAAAGCTGAACTGTCCTAGTACTTTACTAGCTTAGTGGCATGGAAGAATATGCAGCAAAAAATCCTACTCACAGATGGATGTTATGGTGCCATGAAGAGATCCATCTAATTAGGATTGGTGGCATTCCAATGTTCCTTTATATTATTGAAGGACATGCGCGAACAACTCATGCAACTTACCCATACTGACAACTGGTTTTATGGATCCTTAACCTCTTAATATACTCAAACTTTGTAACTGTCACGAATCCTGTTTTTCATTTTAGTTCAGTTTTGATCATTGTTGGACTTCAACCTTTTGAGCTTATTATCATTTGTTATGATTTGGTTACCTTTTAATTTTTTTCACTAGGTTAGTTATGCACATTTTTTGAAATTTTGCTGGACGTGTTCCGACATGTGTTGAATCTGATTCTGCTCTTTACAAATGTATCTGAAACATATTTAAATATGTTTGTTTATTTTCTAATCTTTTTTTTGCTGCCATCTTGTTGTACGTAGGGTATTGGCATTTTTTGGAACTTGCGACCTTCTCTTAGTATGGTTACTGACCATAGGCTTGATATAGTTTTGAATATATAAAGGTGCCCTTTGCTTGATGGCATCAGTAAGGCACCGATTGAAGTCTAAGTGTAAATTCTCCTAGAATTAACCTGGACTGGGACCAGAAATACATGGTGAGCATTGGTATTTGTGTGATGGTTTTAAAGGTTATTGCTGTGCTCTTTCAGAACATCCATAAATTGGATAAAGATAGGTGTGATGTGTGCTTTGTTTATGCTCGTTTTGATAGATAGACGTCTTGCTTTAGTTTTCTTGACTAGATGTTTTGGTTCTGATAATTATTATGTTTTACCTCCTCATTCTTATGTTGATTTTTTTCCTACCTCTTCTATTAAACGCATAACAGTTGTTATAATGGTGATAACCATTTTACTGCCATTTTGTACTGATTTCTGTCAGTCTGTGGAGTCATTTTGTGTTTATTTTTCTTACTGCAGCAATGTACAGTAGTTGTTAACCACGAATTCAGGTGCAATCATGTGACCACCAATATTGTGACGCATGACATGATACATGACGCAGGTTGCGTATTTAATATGGCGGTTGAATTTATTCAATATTTCAATATTCTAAAATAGATAATGTGTAAATCTTGGTTATTTTTGATTGGGGTTGACTGTCTGCTTTGCCTCCTGACTTCTGAATTTTTCATAACATTTTACAGTAGCTCAGTTTCTATTGATTTGCCACTTTTTAATTTCTGACTTACTTTTCAGTTTTTCTCTGGTTTAGCTCCACATATTTTTTTATTCTTCATTCTATAGATTTATGGGTTTGAAATACAAGGAATTAATGTAGTTTATAATCTTGTTAATTTAACCTCGTTTTAACGGATATAAAAATATATCACGCCATGTTGCATCATGATGTTGTTTTCTTGTGGGTGCTGCTGTTTTTAGAGGTGTACATTGGAAGTCCTCACATGTCACCTGTTTGATGTGCAGTTTTTGGTTGTCCAAGATTTTGGATATATAAATAAAAGAAACCTTTTGTGGTGTTAATGTGTATTGACTCAAAGGTTTAGACAGTATCTTTCCTCCATTTCATTTTTATATTGTATGTTATATGCGCTTTGGTATCAACCTTCACTAGTATTTTGACTTTTTGTCTTGTCCATATCCTGGACTTACATAAGTCGTTCACTCTGGCAAAACTCCATCAGTGTTTAAATAACCCCAGTTTCATTTGCAGAATCTGGTTTTTACAACCTTCTTTTGATACCGTCATCTTTTTCTCATTTTACCTTTTGAAAGTATTCACTTATTCCATCATGGTGACAGAATTTATCACAAAGATCTCTATCTATCTATCTATCTATCTATCTATCTATCTATCTATCTATCTATCTATCTATCTATCTATCTATCTATCTATCTATCTATCTATCTATCTATCTATCTATCTATCTATCTATCATATTCCTTTTCCTAAATTGCTTAATTCATTCTAGTCTTGTAAGGCAGAGGCCGGCTCTGATCGAAATGCCATTTCACCGCAGGGCATATAATGTTTGAGGTTTACAGTGCTCCTCTTTAATACTTCTGTAGATGGTTATAGGAGTGGATCTTACATATTTATTTGAGTACATGGGAAGAATGAGGTCGCCTTCACCAAGAATAGGCCATAAGCTTTATAAAACTTAGTAAAACTCATCTTTTTATGAAGCAGTGTCAGTATTTGTGGGAAATAAGTTGTTGCTTCTTACTCCAACCAGTACATTCTCTTCAAGCAGGTGATGTTGATACTGTATAACCACATGTTATTATTTTTAAAAATGCATCCTTTAGAAATTTCACTCTTATTCTTTAATTGAGGTGAATGTGCATTGGTCATAAAAATGAGGAGGTGGCAGGAGTTTACATAAAGCTGATTTCCCTCCTTTGTAAACATTATAGAGTAGAGTGACACATGTTTTCATTTGTACAATTATTTCTGAAGCTGAAAGCTTAATGAACAAAAGATCTGTATGTATCTTCAGAAGGCTTATGATTATAAGGTCATGACATTGAAAGAAAAGAAGAATGCTGTCTATGTTGCAAGGAATCGAGGTGAATGATGACAAATTTCTCATTCATACCAAAATAATTTTGGGATACATAGAGATTAGAGGCTCTTTTTAAACTTTGGGCCATGAAAGACAGTCTGAATACAAACTTAGCAGTAGAGAAAGCTGACGAGTGATGGAATCCATGTTAAGAACATGACTTGCTTCTGACGCTGTTGTCTTTTTTCTGTTTTCCCATAGGTATGGCCTCGCAAGTGCAAGTATTTTCCCCTCACACTCTTCAGTCAAGTGCCTTCTTTAGTGTAAAAAAACTAAAGGTGGAGCCGAGTTCTAACTGGGATATGACAGGGTACGGTACTCACAACAAAGTCTACAACCAGAGCAGCAAGAACGTGCAAGCCCCTCAGGTGGCCGTGAACACCTCCCTCCAAGTAGCTAATTCCACCCTTCCCTACGAGCAAGCTGTCATCTTCCCAGCCAGTACTGGGCACATCGTAGTCACCTCAGCCAGCAGCACTTCTGGAGGAGCGGGGCAGTTGCTTGGCACTACTGGTCACAATCTGACTCGGCGCAGTACGGTGAGTCTGCTGGATACCTACCAGAAATGTGGTCTTAAACGCAAGAGTGAGGAGATTGATAACAACAGCAGTGTGCAGATTATCGAAGAGCATCCTCCAATGATCCAGAACACAGCTAGTGGGGCCACTGTTGCTACGGCAACTACTTCCACAGCCACCTCCAAAAACAGTGGCTCTAATAGTGAAGGAGACTACCAGCTGGTCCAGCATGAAGTGCTCTGTTCCATGACCAATACATATGAAGTGCTTGAGTTCCTGGGCCGAGGCACCTTTGGCCAAGTGGTGAAATGTTGGAAGAGAGGCACCAACGAAATTGTGGCCATCAAGATTTTAAAGAACCATCCATCATATGCCCGACAGGGGCAAATTGAAGTGAGTATCCTGGCCAGGCTAAGCACTGAAAGTGCAGATGACTACAACTTTGTCCGAGCTTATGAGTGCTTCCAGCACAAGAACCACACCTGCCTTGTCTTCGAGATGTTGGAGCAGAACCTGTATGACTTCCTTAAGCAAAACAAATTCAGCCCTCTGCCCCTCAAGTACATCCGGCCCATCTTGCAACAAGTTGCCACTGCCCTCATGAAACTCAAAAGTCTAGGACTCATCCATGCAGACCTTAAACCTGAAAACATCATGCTGGTGGATCCTGCCAGGCAGCCATACAGAGTGAAAGTGATCGATTTTGGTTCAGCTAGCCATGTTTCCAAAGCAGTGTGCTCCACCTACCTGCAGTCCAGATACTACCGGTAAGAAGAAAGGTTTACCTGTGGCATGTTGATAGATGAATGAATGAATTATTCATGATGGTGTTCTGCATTTGATTTGAGTTTTCTTGGACTGAATTCATAAAATAACAATTCTACAAAATCTTGGTGCCTTTAAAGAAATAAATTATCATATCCTCACCCAATTTGAAAATTAATCATTGAGAAGCAAGCTTCAAGTATATAATTTGAGTTCATCATCTGATAAATTAAGAAAGCTAGGCCAAGCTAAACCCCCTCTCTATACGATATTCACAATGTATCTGAAACGTGGAAGCATCTCCTGACCTGGTGACAACCACTACAACTTAACCCCTGCACAAACACTGCACAGATACTTCAAAATAAAAACATCTCCTCATTTTCATCTCCTTTTGTGTAGCCACTTTGGTTTGTTCTGCCTGTTAGGCTAGAAATTTTTTTAATGTTTGATTTTATTCAGGCCAGACATTCTTCCCTCAAAATGACTTTAATCTTTGTCAAAACTTAACTGCCTTATGAGGCTACGAAAATTAAAAGAGCCTTGAAACTTTACCTTGAATATCTATCTTTCCTCAACTTACAACACAGCGAAACTGGATGTTGTTTTCTTACCGTGATATCTCACACTGCCACCTGATGGAATCCTTCAGATTTACATAAAGTATGCGCACAAGTATATATAGTACACTGCGTATGCTTTGCGTAGCGTTAAGTATATCCCAGCCCTTAGATGTCGACCAAACATAGAGTATTTTTACTATGAAAGTCATTTCTTCTAATCTTTTTTTTCAATATCAGAATATTATAGGGCATACTCACACACACACACACACACACTTGGTTACCCTAAAACATTTTAGAACTTTTTCCTTGTGACCCAATTTTGCCTTATTTGTGTCTTCAAGACCCAGAATTGCTGCTGACAGACATTACCCTTGGACAATCACCACTGATTTTCATCCTGGTTCCCTCTTGCAGAATCAACGCTGACTGTCATCCCTAGGGGCCTTGAAGAATGGCTGCCAACCATTAACCAGCGGATTGCTGATGCAGGTCTTAACAAAGCAATATGGTTTGCTTTAACTGCCTGCAACAACTAATCGCAAGACACACCACAAACCATACGCGACCCTTCCCCATTAAGCACTATTGTGGATCTCGACCCTGTGTGACATAAATTCAGACGACACCTGGCCAATAATGGGCCACGACTCTTTGTTTAAGAGCCTATGCTTTAGAATTATCAGTCAGCCTACTGTATATATCTTTGAGATTCAGGAAAAATTGGAATATCTGAAAGAAGTACATGCAGACCCAAGAAGAACATTCAAATTCCACAAAGATAGTGCTTGGTTCCTGTTCTTGGGTTTTCCCCAGTAGTATGGTTTCCTTTCACAGGGCTAAAATATACTTTTCTATTAATTATATATCTGTTTTATGTACAGCAAGTGTGTATTGTTTATTTTTCATATGTTATTTATTCATTATTATTCTTATCTGATTTTATTTTGTTATTGTTTTCTTGTAACTATTTCTTGGACGTCTTGTAAAACAGTTTGAGCTACATCCTTTATATTAAAATGTGCTACATAAGTAAATGTTGTTGTTGTTGTTAGGGTGATTGGCATTTTGTATTTGCCAAATGTACAGTAAATGTGGCTGATGGTGGTTTGGAGTCTTATGAAGGTTGAATTCTTGCCTTCCACCCAGTTCTAGTATAAGAGGTTCCAGTGTTTCTCCGTTCTGATTTGAAAGAAGGTGGGTTTTAGTAGATATAATAAAATAATAAGTGCAGGTTGCTGAAAGACTTGACAGTCCAGCCACTCACCAGATTTTAGTAGTTTGAAGTGCTCTTGTTTTCATATTGTTTATAACTGACGTGACATCAAATTATTAAGAGTTTTCAAAAGTAAAATTTATTTTGCTTCAAATAATGATTTGATTTTGACCATTCAATCAAGTAAATTGTAAAAATTAAATAAACACTTATAACCTTTCAGTAGAAATCTCAATTTTGGGTGCAAGTTTTGAACAGTTTGAAAACTGCCATCGTTAATAGTGTCACAATAACACTTCAAACTGTACATATGGAAGGAGTGGACCCATACATATGGCACACTTCAAGTGTTAATTCAACACTTCTGATTTTGTTGTGTGCTAGCAGTTTTGGGTGAAAGCCGCAATTGTTTATGCAAGAAACATTGCTACTCCTTCCTGGATGCCAACCTGTTTTCTTTAAGATCCTTTTGAAAGGTACCAAGTTGAACTGTAAGTGGAAGCTGTTCTATGAGAGGAGCAGAATTTTTTGACATGTTTTTCGAATGGCAACGAAAAGAAACGAAGCAGCAACCCTTAGTATAAAAGCTACTGTCATGTCTCTTAAGCCTTTTCACTGGCTCTGGTTTTAGTTTCCTAGGTTGTGTCAGCAAAAGGTCAGGCAGAGTTCTTCTGAAATGTGTCTCCGTAATTCACACCATCTATCCCCACACTGGAAACAGATTAGGCTACTTGACCCCCCCCACCCCCAAACCCCGCAATGTAAATCTACATTAGCAAGTTTTGCGCCTACTCAGAGTTTTCAAACAAGTTCTCTTTATATTTGGAATAATAAACAAAATCATGATAAATGTATTAAAGTGGTGCATGTGCAGCATATAGTTAGGCGAGAGCTAATAGATGTAGCACATGAGGATGGAAAAGTATGAAAACAGTAGAAAATGATTAATTTTTTTTGGCGCCTGCACTGACAAAAAAACAACTCCTCTGGGGCCTGTTCATTTTGCTGAAAGTCAGCCTTTGACGTGCTGCACTAAAATCTTGTTTCACGTTGTACGGCGGAGAATGTGGTGTTCGGGAAAGTTTAGGGACTAATAAAGCAAAAGGTAAAGATGAACCGATAAATCAAATGCCATAAAATTCAACATATTTGTCTCCTTCCTTGGTGGGATTTGTTGGTACGCTTTGACACAAGAGTGGAAACAGATGTGTGTGCGTTTCTGCATTTGTCTGTCGGAGGCTTTTATGCTAAATAGAAGTCTATCAGGCTCTCTCTGTTCTGTTTGCATTTGATTTAGCGCAAGCATGCATGCTTTGATTTTGCAGTGAGATCTGTCTACTTTCGTTTCGGGCAACATTCCCACAGACATGTTTTAATTTTAACTGGTCTGATGCTTCTTCCATCTTACTTTTTTTTTTTTTTTAATAATATAATGTAGCTTTGTAGAAAAGGAAAAATATTTTCTTATATTGGTCTGGTTTTGCAAAATTCTTTCAATCATTAAGGTTTGGATTCTCAGTAACAGGAAGGTGGAGACATGGGATGGTGGAGGTGGTTGGAGAGTGTGTAAAGGGTGGGGTTCACTTCTGGTGTCAAGGAAATCATTGCAAAGTGAGCAACAGACAACATAAGCTGCATGCAGGAAATGATGCCAGCCTATTGTTCTGTTTCAGACTTTACTATTTTGCCGTCTATTAGGACCTGCTTGTTAAAGTGTCTCTAGTCTAAGTCTTAACACCTTCAAATTTCATTTCAGATTGCAGGCCCCAGAGAGGTCTGTTCAATGTTTAATTTGCCCAAATTCAGGTCCTCAGTCCCTTCTGTACTTTTTATGGTAAGAGCAGGCATCCTCCTCACAAATGTCAACTGACAGATCTGCCTTTCTGACCCCTGTTCAAGTCTTCTATGTTGATCACGCATGTATCCACCATAACTTTCACATTGCCTACCTTCCTGCACCTTTTGCGCTATGCAAAGGGACCAAACAGAAAGATATTGAAGGGCAAGGTGGCATGGAAGGGAAGGGCATAAATGTGAATACTGGAGGAACCAAAGTGATGGTCAGCAGTGTGGACAGGGTGTCGTCATGTGCAGTTTAGGGTGTGGGAAGAAGCTAAGAAGAAGGAAAAGGTTACTAGCCTGACAGTAGTCTTCAAGAATGGAGCTTAAAGCTTCTTCGTTATTATTGTGCAAGAGAGGCACCAGATCCCTCACACTGAAAGTGTTAACAAATATTGGGAATGGAGACTTTTTTGACAAAACAGATGGGGACATTATGATATTCAGGTGACAATCTGAGTTCAGATCCATCCAGTTTTTATTTGGCTGCCTTACAACATTTGAGATGCAGTTGGTTACATTTCTTTTTTTCCAATAGCAGTACAGGCAGGTGAAGTGACCTACTCATGGTCACACAGTATCAGCAGCAGGATCTGAACCTACCCCCTCAGGGTTTGAAGGCCAAAGCCTTACCCTCTACGCCACACTGCCTGCCATTTTAGGGTTGCAGGGAGCCATTAAACTTAAATGAGGACCAGCCCTGAGTGGACTAGCCCTCTACTCAGAGATGATTCTAAAAAACACTTACAGGGTGTTTGTTGCACTGTCTTAAGATTAAAGCTTATGTAGACTATGCAATGGAATACATGTTACATGGGAATGAAACATGGGTGATGAAAGCTGAGTATAAACGAAAGGGATTGTCAATAATTCATGGGTGCAGAATTTTTCATTTGTTACAAGATCCCCAAAAAAGCAAGTCATTATAATTTTAACCTGAAAAGAATGAGATATTCCCAACAGAAGGTGTTACAACATGCCTGTGGGGGCTGATAGGGGGCATGTTGCACTGTAAACCCAGAACACAACCAATAAATCCAGGTATCAGGTTCAAAAAATACTCCCAGATACCTTTGCAAATACATTTAGACATCTTCCTTCTCCTACACCTCCTCCTCCACTCCAGGTAAGCATTGTCCTCACTCCACTCCCAATGCTGTCCCAGATAACAGAGGGGGAAAGGCATTTTTGTAAGCCATACTTGGAACAAGCTCACACTAGAAGCAATTTTTAGAAGGATGTGGGCAGGAGTGGCGCCTCCCAAGAGCTCCTTCCAGTGGCTCCAGAAGTCTTCAGTAGGCCTCTCCACCTTAACTACATTTCCCATGCTACCCGATGACAGAGGCTACCCAACATGCTGGGGTAACACATTGTCTTAGCAGGCACTCATCCCCTTCCCATTTATTGTACTGGGACCACCAGCCACCCTGGTTGAGTCTCTAGTCCATTCGTAGCCACCTTTACAAAGTACCATTTATAGGCAGGCACACCTTAAGCTACATAATGCATTCATCAGCAAATTATTATTAATCTTTTATGTTTTATTGTTAAGCTGAGTGGGATTTACTTTTCTTCTCTTGATTTTAGCACAATGGCACACACACACAGAGCTATTGTCTTTTGGCAAGTCTAATAAAATATTGTATTGTGTTATCAATATCCATTTATTTGCTTCAACCAATAAAGTGGCATAGAACCAGTGGTTGTCCTGGCAGTCTGGAGAGGAGGCAGAAACCAACTCTAGACAAGGTTCCAGTCCATCACATGGCTCATGTATCGCAAGCAAAAGTCCATCATTTCCTTTGAAATAAAATGCATGTGTGCATCATTTTCTCCTCTAATTAAAGACCGTATTTATTGTCTTACTTTAAATGTTCGTATTGAAGGTCATCTGCAGATATCTCAGCAAAGTGTCACTTGTTGCTGTCCTGTCAGCGTGTGAGGGCAGGGACAGATACCCCAGCCTGCCTTTGTTTTCCAAGTGCTGTGAAAGATGCCACTCCGCTGATTAAATCACACCATTATGTTTCATGGGAAATAAAATAGCAGCTGACTTGTTATAAGGATAGCAAAAAAGGAAATGCATTACTGATGTTCTCTATGCTGATAGGAAACTAATTTATGATATTTGAAGAGAAGCTATTTAGCTCTGCAAGACAAATAAACCATTTTAATGTGCAGATACTAGACCATACTGTTAAGCACCAGTGTACTGGGCAGGTCATATCCATTTAGCAACATATAAATTAAGCCAGCACATTGGTTACATGGAAGCAGAGTTTTTTTTCTAGGCTTGTTTTGATCAATCTGCTTTCTAGTGAGCTTGGCTATAAATCTCAAGGTTTAGAAATATTACCTGAAATATAAAGTCATGTGTTGAATTAATGTCAGGTCACCTTATCTTCATGGACTTTTAGGTGTTTTGTAAATCTTCTTTTTGTGTGTGTCCAGGTCTAAGCCTCCTGAGCGGCATGAAAATTGATCATGGCATACAAGACAGCTTGTCTTTTTATCTAATCGCTTTGACACCTCATTATGTGGTGTGTGTCTCTATATGTTTTAAATTTAACTATTCATCCATTATCAAATCCAGTTCAGGAACAGGGAGGCCGGAGCCTTTCTGAAAGCAAGGATCTAGTACTTATAAAAGTATTGAGCCCCTTGGAAGTTTTTATGTTTTATTTTTATACAACTTTGAATTACAGAGGATTCAGTTTACCTTTTTTTGAGACCAACAGAAAAAGACGCTTTAATGTCAAAGTGCAAACAGATCACCAACAAGTGGTGTCAATTATTTTCAAATTTAAAGCACAGTGGGGTGGCAACTCACTGAATGGCCCACACACACCTACCTGTAATTTAACCAAAATGGATGGAAAACTGGTTAATTCAAAGAAGCACCCATATGGTCATGGAGGGGATAAATATCAGCAACTGTGCACAGAAACCTTCCATATGGGTTTTGCACTATAATATCCTCAACCCCACTTTATTCAGGGCCTTGGAAGCACTGGGCACCCCTTGGAAGCAAGGTGGAACCCCTGAATAGGATACTAACCCCTGAATAGGACACTAGCCCATCGCAGCCATACATCTCTTTATATATAAAATCCAACGTCTGTCTGTCTGCTTTTAATGAAAGAACTACTTAACAGATTTAGATCGGGTTGTTTTCTATAACTTGCTTGAACATTCTGGTTGATTTTGCAACTTCTCTCATCGCACTAAGTATCATAGTTTGGTTGTGGAACCAATTTATTTGTGCAAATCCAAGAGACAGGTTGCGGGCCGAGGGGAGGCGGGAGCTCAGGAGTAGAGAGCCGGGCAGGGCCATTCTCACTCACGCGCCAGCCTCCGTTTGAGTCGCTCTACCTCTCGCCACGTGTTGGAGCGTACCTTGCCTCCGCTTAGCTAGCGATACCCGTTTGTTCAACAGACATTATCATCTAGAGATTGTTAAAGAGTAACGTTTCACATTTTTGAGAGAGAGATCACAGCTACGTGTGTTTTAGAGGGTACCTGCTCACTGGCAGAGATACCACGGCCACATGCTCTTCTTCTCACGCAGGGGGCGCTCTTCCATTAGAGCTAAACACAATCAGATACAGTGGCAACGTTTGACATTGGAGTGTACCTACCTTCCGCTGGGCCAGAGAGTCCAACTTTTGCCAACTTTTTACGTTTTTGGCAAAGAGATCACAGCTACATTCTTGTCCCTGACAGCAAAACCAAACAATATTGTATATCAAGAAGCTCTCAGATACGAAAGCTATCAATATAAATTCTTCTCAATACAAATTATTACATATTTTTTTTAAATTTTTGTATTGTTTTTTAAAGTTTGTCCTGTTTCACTACTACGTACGTGGAGCCGCGGGGAACAGCTAGTTGTATATATAAAAATGTTCATAGTGAATTATGAGTGCGTCACTGTCAATGAGATAAAGGAAAATGCAAATAAGTTAAACATTTATGGTAATTAGTTAAGCAAACAGGAGACAACAGAGCTGAGCACTTATGGGAGATGCAGGATGTGCCCTACTTCTAGATAAAAAAAAAACTGCCAAATAAAATCATGCTGTACTTATTAAAGTAATGTCCTCCAAGTGCACACGTGTCCAGACTGAGGATGCAATGTACTTCTTAAGACTTTGTTTTACTTACTTGAGTTGTGGCAACACAATTCACTTTAGTATGATCTGTTTTTGTAGCGGCTCAGGGTACTAGCATATCTTTATAATTACTGTATGAAACACATAGAGCAGATTGATAAGCTGTGTAATGTTGATATACACAAATACATTACAAAGAAGCAATTTTAATAATTAACATAAACCAATAATGACAACATAAAAGTCCAGTACTGTTAAGATTGAGTTATGGCCAGGAGAGGACATTTAAAACGGCAGTCAGTACCACTCCTTTGGAGTGCCCAAATTACTTTTAGCAAACAAAGTCACAATTCTGGTGACCTCCGGCAAGTGGCTGCCCTCACCTTTTTGAGCTTTTTACAACATCTTAAGTGCGCAAACATACGATAGCAAGTATTTCTTTAAACAATTTAATCTCAATGGACTTTTCAAAGTTTAAGAAAAGAGAGTGGCATGACATTGGTGAGGTCACTTTTTGGATTCATGTCCTCAGTAACTCACCTACACAGGACAATATGCAGACCACCCCCAGAGAGCTTCTTCATCGTGATGCCAGCATTGAAACCGCTTCCAAAAGACAAATGTAAGTGCTCTAAGAAACAGTATGGAAGTAAAACTGATTAAGTGAGCTCCCGCCAATGCAAGCAGATGTTCTGTTATTCTGCTTTTTAGACCCTTTTACTCTCTGAGGTACTCTATGCAATACTTCCCTAAATAAGTGGGTTTCAGAATGGATGGATGGTCACAATTTTGCCCCCATTTTGTGTTGCTTTCAGATGGCCACGGCTGTAATGGTTACATCAATGCCATTTATCAGCCAGCATTAAATCATCATGGCGTACGTGTTTAGGATGGCGGTGTGGCTATTCTAACATCCTAGCTTAGTATCCGCAAAACAATTTTGGTAGTGCAGTGAGGATCCTTCCTAGCCAGCTTATTTTATTTTTTTTTTTGTTCTCAGGTATTTGATTTTTAATGAATGAATTTCTGGTTTTGGGGATCATTTCCTGCAATCTTTTTGGTTTTCTGAATTTAGCCTGCTTAATTGTGGCAATGAATTGACTGCTGGTCATCTTCTGGTTAAACAACTCTTTTTTTTAATTTACTGTAAATTATCTTGTTAAAAAGTGTTTACTTTAATTAATTAATATAATATTGGTTTTATATGACTATAAAATACAGGTCACATTTTAGTTTAGGTACTTCATATAAATATTCTGTTCACAATATTTCTACTAGCATATTGCAAGCTCTTACTATGCAATGCTATCCAGAGCCTCTTTTCTGATGGTTTATCCATCCATCCATTATCCAACCCACTATATCCTAACTACAGGGTCACTGGGGTCTGCTGGAGCCAATCCCAGCCAACACAGAGTGCAAGGCAGGAAACAAACCCCGGGCAGGGCACCAGCCCACCGCAGCTGATGGTTTGTAAGTCTTATTAAGAGATAAAAGCCTTTGTTAATGTGTTATTACATAGCAGTAAGTGACTAGGAAATGTATCATAGGCAGTACCAAGTAAAGTAAAGTAAAAATAAAATATTTTAGAAGCAAATCACATATAACATACTGATATTGCTAATTACATAGCAGTTTAACAGAAACTCTTCCCAATATATTTTTGAAACTTGCTGTTTGAAAGGTGATCCCCATAACTGCAGAAGTGCCAGTTTCTTTGCACGTTTCCTGAATAGCAAACAGCAAAACTAAACAAAATTGTTGTAAACTGCTGTTTGTTGTCATCATCATCACCATCATCATCATCATTTCTCTGATACCAGCAAGGCTATTATTTGTGGTTTAATCCAGTCTACCTCATGCTTGCAGAGTAACATTCTGTACTTTCATATGAAGAATAATTGCCAGCAGTGGTGCGTTTGGACACAGAATACAGGTAGCTTGCTTTGAATACATTTACAGGGAAGGCTGGGTTGCATTCTCTCGTTTAGTGCTGAGCTGAGGGTTGACCTGAATAAATATCAGAACATACAGATACAGTACAGGCCATTCTAATCTGTATGCAGCTCCGTATTAATTGTTCAAGTGTCAGCCTGCGTCTGGAGCTTTTTGTCATGTGTCTAATTCAAGCATCCCAAATACCTAGCAGAAAGTGTGTCTTTGCTTCTTGAAAGGTCAACCCAGATCCCTGGACTGAAACGTCACTATTGGCATAATAAATCACATCTTGTCCTGTGAAATGGTATTTCCATCAAATGTATTTATTTAACATTCAAGACATTTTAAAAAAACTTTGAATGAATCTCTACAAATAATTTTGTATCTCATTTTTGATCATTTATGCTGCACACATAGCCACTCACAGAAAAGCTGGATTTGTGTTTTGTTTAGTGACAATAATCTGCACCTTTTGTATTGCACCATCCAAATGCACCTCAAAATAAAGACTGTATTTTGATGCAACTACTTTAACAATTAATTTTTCAGCCAGGTTTCCTTCCCTGGCTGGGATTCAAGGGGTTTATGTCTGTTTTAAATCTTTTATTTATGTTACTTTTGTTGATTGCGTGCATTTTTCTTTGTTTTTGGTTCTGTTTATGCTTGTTTTGTGAGTGGTTCCCAGGGAGGTGGGGCCACCTGCCAGTCACTGCTAGGGAGTGCCTTTGGCCGTATAAGTAGTTAATTTTGAATGTGTTTTGGAGTGGTGAGCTTTTGTGAGTTTTGTATATTCTATGTACTTTATGATTTTCAGGATTTTCTTGACATTCTGCTCAGTGTTTTGATCTTGCTATTGGATTCTATACTGGAACTTGTTTGCTTTGGATTGTCTTTTGTGTAACAGGCAACTCTGTTTTGCCTTTGTGCTCCTACAGAGGTACACTGTTATGGAAGGGCATTTTTGTTTAAAATAAATCTTTTATTTTATAAAGATTCTTTGATGATTTTTTTTTTTCCTAGTGGACGTTTTTGACTGTGTTTTTACACAGAATGGCATTTTGGAAATGATTTTGGGACTTATGTGCTTTGGGACACAATATTTTCCTGAATATTGTTTATATTCCTATTTTTTTGCATTCTCTATTTTTTTAATTATTGGTTATCATATGTTTATTGTAATTATATATTTTATTAATATCCTTCTGTTTATTTGCTATTTAGTTTAAAAGTATTCTGTGTAGTTCTCTTGTGTATATTGCTGTTGAAACCTCAAGAGGCGGGGCCACCCTGTCACTGCTTATGGACCGCTCACAGCGTAAGTATATACGTATAGTGTCAGCTGGAGAATGAATCTTTCAGTGGTTTGTTGATGATCATCCTATGTGTATCAATGTGATTACTGAATTTCTTGTTTCTGGATTTTTTTTTTGTGGATTCTGTATTTTATTGCGATTTGGAACTTATTTGCTTTTAATTGCCTTTTAGGTAATCCCATTTTAGCCTTCTTTTGCATTTTTAGCCATTTTTGTGCTTCGTACATTTATATAAATACAGTAGGACCCCACTTAATGTGGGGGATATGTTCCAAGAAATCCCAGCGTTAAATGAAATAGCGTTAAACAAGGTCATCTTAACACATAAATAATGGGGATAGGTGAAATAGGACAGAGAATAAAAAAGTTTAACTTTTTTTTTGTTTTATTTTTTAACATGTAAAATTAAATACATTTTTATTACATTAATTATATACATTATTTATTGCTAATATCAATTTTTATTCATAAATCATTCATCAAAATCAGAAATATTTGAGTAAATACATAATTTATGTTTGTGATGAGGAAGGTTCTTCCTCATTTGACACTTTTTGTTTTATTGTGAAAAAGTCATCTAACGTTGTTTGCCTTTTTCTCTGTTGTGCAGCAAACAATTATCAATAGCAAGACATCACAACAATGACACTTCGTCTTGCCTTTGAACTTCTATCAAAATTTGGATTGTTTTCTTTAAACTGATCCATAATTTCCATAATAGTGGTTAAACTTTTTTTTAGAAAATTCGTTGAAAGTTCCTTTTGTTCCTCATCTTCAGAAACGCTAATTTGGCGTTCACCTGAATATAACCGTCTGAGAACCTGCATTTTAGTTTCCAGCTAAATGCTTTTTCTTGACACTTTCTTTTTCTTTGCAACCACTCATTTTAAAACTAAAAAAGGATAATTGTTATTTATTACAGTAAAATAAAATGCTACGTTTATATCCTTACACAATAACATTGAAGACTGATCATAAATGAACAGTGACGCAGCAGGCATATGTAATGTACTGTATTGCACTGATATCAAATGTGCCGTGAGACTGCATGCGAGTATCTAATCAAGTCATGTGATTGTGATGAAAACTGACATTTTCACCAGAAAACCAATCTTTTATGTGACTACAAAGTGAATCAATGAAAAATTAGAATTAAAAAAAAAAAACACATAATACCGAAACAGTGTTACACGGAGCAGCTTTAAGCAGGGTCTTACTGTACATATTTTTATTTTAAAAGATTCTGGTTTAATTTTGTTCTTCACAACCAGAGCGTCTTAATGGTTCCTCTCCATAGAAGGAATCTGTGCACTTTTAGGTATAATTTGGAAGATTAAAGAGGTATTTTGAACGTTAAGAGCCAGAGCCCCTTTTAGGCCTCTGTAGGCTGTAACCTATCAGTGGAGTTCATGGTCAGGCTGCCTGGGATAAGGCCTATTCCAACAGGCTAGGGAAAGGCCCTGGCTTGGTTTATGCATCATTTTCGGGGCCTCACACCCTTTCACTGTTTGGACTACACTCGAATCATGATGTAAAGCACAGAATCAGTTTCAAAATTCATGCACTGAAATAATATTTTTAGCGGACACAAAGTGAACTTAACAAATAGATTCTTGACTATTACTCACATTTTTTTTCATGAACAATGGAACTGAAAAGTAGCATCTTGGATTATTTAGGAAATATTGAAGATAACGAAAGTAGTACATCAGCCATTTTTGTTTCTGATCACCAGTGACCCCATCTGTCAATAAGTAAGTTTACTACTGTTGTGAACAGGTTTCTACTTCTCTTTCTTACTTAGTACATTTAATTGTTGACTTTTTACAGTGATGAATAGTCTTTGAAGTGGCTTTGGTGCCACAAAGTTGGACTTGTCCATTGCTTGTTATTTGATGGTCTGTATGTGTTTTTTCAAAATGCACACTGCGTTAAATTTCTTTTGAAACAAACTACAAATGAGAATATTGTATTCGAAAATGTGCATTTCCTGTCCAATGTTACTCATAAACGTTAAAAAAATTAAATATAGTTGATCAGGACCCAGTGCCTGAAAAAGTTGTGAATAATGTCTAGTGAAGCACAACGTTTATTATTTATAACTAAGTCCAATGAGCAAAATACTGTACAATGCCCGGTTTCTTGCAACGGCATCTGCTGTGAAAGGTGCAAGCTAAGCTTAAAGATTTATTCATTCTAATACGATGCAATGAGAAAGTAAGTCTAGCCGTCTGTGAGCAGAGTGAACAATGCTCATCTCCCGAAGGACTAATTGTTAAACTGAACTGAGAAATGAAGATTGCCAGAGGGGAGTTTCAAGAGAATAGTTGATAAAAAGGCAAAGGGTCAAAACTTGAAAGTAATGGAAAACCAATTGTCCACTTCAAACGCAAAAGCAAAATTCAGAGTTTGAAAAATAAAAACTGAATTGCTGACTGCCTTTCCCTGAACAAAGAGTGATTATGAGTGTTTGTTTTGAAATGTACCTAAAACCTACACTAATATGCCACTATCTAATATAGCATCCAAGCAAGTCTGAACAAGTAACCATCAATAATCTCATCAGGTTAGATGGTCAGCACAGACTTCAGTATACAAAACCCCAGGAGTAGGAAGGCAGCCAGTGGGCCGAGGTCTCCAGAACTGTGAAATTATTTTTGACTTTCTCTTTTACAATTTTAATCTCATACATTGTCAACTGGCCATAGTTTATCAGTTAATTGATGAACAGATATTGTTGGTTTCCATTTCTGTTTAATCAGCCCTACCTTGTTATTTGTGTTTTAACAAATCTTCATTTATATGTGGGCCAGTAATTAGTATAATCTGTACTTGTATGGGTGGCACAGTGGTAGTGCTGCTGCCTCTTAGTTAGGAGACATGGGTATGCATCCTGGGTCCTCCCTGCATGGAGTTTGCAAGTTTTCCCCCAGGTGCTCCAGTTTCCTCCACAGTCCAAAGACATGCAGGTTAGGTGGATTGGCATTTCCTAAATTCGCCTAAAGTATGTCCGTGTGGATGTGTGAGTGTTTGCCCTGCGATGGACTGGCGCCCTTTCCAGGGTTTGTTCGTGCCTTGTGCCCTATACTAGCTGGGATAGGCTTCAACACCCTGTGTGACCCTGTTCAGGACAAAGCGCTATATAAATGTAATGAATTATTATTATTATTATTAAGTGGGTTAGAAAACAATTGACTGACTCTACTTGTATATTAACTTAGAATTGTTCACAGTGCTCTGTGCCTGCACTCAGTGAAGGGTGTTACACACAAAAAAAAGTTGTATTGTTGTAACAAGTGCCTTTGCACAAGCAATATGGTTAGGATAATTAAATGAAATCCTAAATGGTGTCGTAATGATGTCTCCAATGGAGCATAAAAAATACTGCAATAACAGTGTAAAATATGGGTTTTAAATAAATACTGTAATAAAAAGCAGAAACCTTTTCTAATGGATCAAAACTGAGACTCATGACACCCTTCTATAAAGTGCTTTCATGACATCTGTGAACCTCTGGAAATCTCAATGTCAATTCAATGCTATCAGTAAATTAAAAAGTGCTAATTGAACAAATGTCTCTTAATGATAAATGAAAATCAACAGAAAGGACACATTACTGAAACAAACAAAATATGTTAAGTCCTGGGTTCAATTCCTGGTGCTGCCCTCTGATTGGCTCTAAATGAACACCATGTATATGACTTGATGTAAAGGTGCGCCCCCAGTCAATTCACCTGAATCAAGTTATAATTACTTTAGAGGGTCCATTTCCTGCAAGTGCACAAAGTTTCTTCCCTTTAGAAAATTTAGTTTCACTTGATTTATTTGCATTGAATAATCAGATGTAATGCTTAGCATTCATTGTTAAAGTAGGACAATCCAGTCTATTGCTAGAATTAAAATGATTATCAAATTTCCATTATGTTGACTTGTATTAAACATTCATCACTTACAACAAGTGTACTTACTTTAGTGCATTTATTTTGATTTTAAATGAATTGTTTACACAAATGGTAACTTACAGCATTTCAGTAACCAGCAAGAGCAGCTTCCTTAAAGGTGTTTAACAGAATTTTAATTATCTTACAAACTATGTGAGAGAAGTGTTTACAGTATTTGCTGCTAAGCCATCGTTTTAATTCAGTACTGTTAATGCTACCAAATAAAATGTGCTTTGTAGTTTGCAAATTAATGAGGGTTTTAATCTAAGACTCTGGGAAATGTGTTTCTTTTCTTCATTTCCCTTTGCCCTTCATTGTTTTTTATTCTGTAGAAAACAGAAGGCAATTATGATTAATTACTTTACAGTCCTATTGGAGGATAACTGCTCACTTTGCACTTCTGTGAAAGTATTTCTGTGGCCGATGGCTGTCACAATTGTCAAATATCATTCACTCAGGGTAGCCCGGCTAGGGTGTAATTTGGCTTTGAGTCTCTTTGATATTTGTTTTTTGTGATTAATTCAGGTAGCAATAATGATAGTTTTTTATTCATGGTCGCACCGTCTGTTAATGTGTAAACCTCATATTGTTTCTGTTCTCAAGAATATGTTTATGTGAAACAAAATATATTACACTTGTAATTTTTAGACAGCTTTTCCAACTTGCCAATGCCCAGATTCCTGTTGTCTTGAATGCTTCTGATTCTCCGCTTGGGAAGAAGAAGTTTACCTAGTCCAACCAACACACTTACTCACTACAGTCTCTGTTTTGTTTTCCTTGTGAGGGCAACATGGACATCATACTGTGCTGGCAGAAGTATCCCTTAAAATATTAGGCAGGTACAGGGCTTGAGGAGAGTGCCTAGGTCTTCCTGAACATTCAAGAGATATAATATGTCCAGTGTGCCCTGGATCATCTCACCTTCTTTTGGTAGGCTCCTAAGGTCATCCTTATTACATTCCTAAGTGGTTCCCATTGAGAAAGAAGCCAGTGAAACAGCAGCTGTACATCAAAGTCTTCTGTTTTGGCTAAAGTTCTCACTTTGTCACGTGACGAAGTCCAGCAACATGCCATTTACTCACATATTTGTCAGAAGAATGGTGTTTATATACTAAAATATACAAGGAAGAGAAGATTACAGGAAGTGCACAAAGAGAGAAATGAGGACTTGCTGCCATACTGGACATCTTTGTGCAAAACGATGGCTTGAATCTGTGGTGTAGCTTCCTTATCTTCCCATTTCAAATATCCACTTAGCACTGTCCGTCAAATCCTATCCTGCCTTCTTTCTGCATGGCTATGGTGATCTCATGTTGGTTAAGGTTATTTGGAAGTTCTTTGCTTAATTTTTATTCATCATTATTTTTTAAATGTATTATACATTTTTACATATTGCTCTATTTTATCTGGTCACCTTGCTGATGGTGTAATTCTTTGTTCATATTGGGTTTTATATTTGGGTTTTTGTTTTCGTATTTGCATTATCGTCACTATACATGAGTCACAGAATGATGCCATCTTATTTAAAAGCAAGGGATGTTTTTTTGCGTAAAATGTTAAAAGTCTCAATCTAAAAGAATTGTCATGAATTTTTCTTTTTAATGTCTGATTGGGGGGCAAACCCCCATGGCGCCTTTGGCGACTCGACCTTCAGCTAACTAAATCACCTAAATACAAACATTGCTGTTATGAATAGATAATTTTTTTTAATAGTTTGTTCCTGTGAAAGACTTTCTTGATATCAAAAACCACGACTTTCTTGATATTTTAGTTTATAATTTAAAAATGGAATAAGAATCTGAAAATCTAACAATGTCACATTAAAGTTCGATAAATTCTGAAAAGAATGATCCAAACATATATATGTAGGTTTTAAAATAAGCCTGATTTAAAGCTTGACAAAAAAAGTCACATTAAAAATGTCACATAAAATCGTCGCACAAAATCGTTGCATTTTTAGGCTTAGGATTTTATATATTTATATATATATGTATATAGTAGATATTTATTTTATACATTTCCTTTCTTGGTTTTGCCTTATAAAAGAGGATGATCTTTTGATGCTTACCTGCATTACTCATAAAGTTATGTAATGTATTTAATAATAATAATAATAATACCGTATATATTCATGTTTAATTTCTCCTGCGGATATGTCCATTTTTGAATTTGCCATATAATTTCCGGTATTTTTTAATGTCGGTCGTAAATGTCGAATGCGAAAAATTCACACTATTGGTCCAAGAGATTATGATATGCTAATGCCCACCTGAGAGAGTAACCACAGAGCACACTGCTTTTTTTCCTATATATTGTGCCACGTGACCACACAGTAATTCCTGAACTACTACGAGGTGACGTTTGTACTGATTTGTGTTTTTTGTATCTCACACCCTCATACACCTTTATCGTAAGAGCATCCCTTATCTACGATGGAGCCTTCAATCAGAGGAAAATATGAAGGTGATTTTAATTTAAAAGTTGTTGAAGTGGCGAAAGAAATTGGTAACTGCGCTGCTGCAACAAAATTCGATGTGTCTGAGAAACTGGTGTGAGATTGGAGGAGGCAAGAAGATGTAAAAAAAAAAAAAAATGAAGTGTCGTATTTTTGAACGGGCGTATAAATCGGGGTCTGATTTTATGATTGATTTTTCAGGTTTCAAGACCCGACTTATACCCAAGTATATACGGTAATAATAAAAGAGCAAGAAAGGAGCAAAATGTATGTTGTGTTGCCTAAAAAAGATTGTTATGCTTTTGGTTATTATAAACACTACTATTTCTGCTTGGAAGCTTGAATTATAAAACAGCACAATGCAGCCATTTAGCACAATGTATGAATGGTAGCATGTATATATTGTTCTGGTAATGTTAACATTTACCTTCTCAGTATTCAGTATTATAGATTGAGGTGATTATTTTAAAGTAAATTCTTCTAATAAACAAATTAAACATATAAAGTGTTACTGTTCTTTCTATTCATGGCGTACGTTGCCATTTTGGACTGATGTTATAATCTGATAGACCAGCCCCAAGCTTGTGAGTAGGAACTCTGAGTTTTAGGCACCTTTTCTTTCCATTTTCCGAGTTGAAGGTCAGAAATTATGAGTTCTGAATTTTATTTGAATGCAGCATTAATCTCCCATCCCAAGCTGTCCAAGCACTTTGGAGAGTTAAGGGCATATTAAAGAACTGTAGTGCCACAGCATCACAGTGAAGGGATTGCAACAATTAGAAGAGTCAGCCCTACCATAGAGTTTTAGGATTGTCTGTTGGTTATTCTGGGCAGTAAAGTTCTTCTTATCTCTTCTTTGATGAGTCATTTCTGCCACCTTTAGGCCTGGGGGAGTTTTATTACCCTCCAGCTTTTCCTTCAGAGCCTATTGTGCTAAGCCAAACCACTAGCACAAAAAGAAAAGCAGTAACCAGAAGATGAGACACAGTCAAGAAAACGAAGCAAGGGTCAAAACCAAGTAATCAAAAATACTGTTTCCATAACCAAAATTGCAACCAGGACAGAATTTGAGGTCTTTTTAGCAAAAGTGTTTGTCATTGATAATTGCACAAAAACTCAACTGATGCTGACTTTTAACCCATTGCTACAATGACATCACGCTCTGTGCTCTTCTGACTTGTTTGGCAGACAACAGTGAAGCAAATGCTCTGAAATGGCAGCACTTGTGAAAACAACTCAAATGATTTTCATCATCTCAATCTTTATATAAATAATATGGAATTTGAACCCAATGTGTGCCAAAACCCCTAGAGAGTGCAGAATATCATGACTAAACTAAACATAAATCTAGAAGTGCAAATAAAAATATAACAATGTCATGCAGTGGTCAGGTTTGCCTGCCCTCTAGTGTCATAGGAGAGTGTTAAATAAAGGTGGACTATGGGTGCCATAATGTATCTCTCTCTAGTGTACTTCTAGGAGATTCTCTCTTTCCCAAAAACCGCAGTAATAGGACCTACTGCCCCCTAGTGTTTACTCACCCTGTCATTGGTAAGGACCACATTGTGTGCCAGTGTGGGTTTTTAATTTTCTTCCTGGCCCTTGACAGTTTCTTCTCTTATCATGTACCATGTCTGCCCCTGGTTTTATCTTGACAGACAGGGAACCCTCTTGCAATGTATGAATCATTTTCAAATTGTGCTTGCAATGAAATATGATACATAAAATGAAAACTGATTAATTTCTAACAAGTCCCTGGATCCAGAGGCTAAATGTACAGCCCCTAGCTTAGCATTACAGTGGGCCGATTCCATTTCAGCTTCTAGCTTATCAACTATCTCAGTCAGGTCCATGTGACCCTGGCACATCACAGTTTGAATTACTGTGCAGATGCATTAGTTTGCCAACATTCCTTCTTGAAACTGTGGGGCACCTGTTTCCAACATGACCTCAAAATATTTTCAGGAAGCAATCTTGTCCAAATGGGAGATGTCTGATGATATGGTGTGTTTGCAGAAGAGACAGCCACTCTTGCTGATCATACTGCAGAGGGGCTTATTTATAGTAGGTGTTATTCATGAGTGTTTATTCAATGGTCTCTTTTTTATTTTTAATATCTCAAGTCCTATGTTTTCATGATAATGTTCTTTCCCCTTTATTTTCATTGTCCATTGATGCAATGTAATACAGTATGTTGTTTCTCATTTTTTGTGTGTTTGTGTTTTATATTTGAACTTTTACAATCCTTACAACCTATATCTGCATTTTGACATGGTTTTGGGAGTGTATTATCACAAACTACTAGTGCTTCTTCATCTTAAAAATCAGATTTTATATGGTACTCCATTTTTTTAAACATGTTTGATCTGGGGGATTTAGTTTCCTACTATACTATCTGGTCAATTGTTAAACACAAAATCAGTGAATAAATGGTTTGATTAATATGTATCACTTGAACAGAGGCATCATACATTTCTTATTAATTGTGCATCTTTTCTCAATGATAGGAGGGTGATATTGAGCTGTTCTTGAAACCCAAATAACAACATGGAGGCCACAATGTACAAAAATAATAATAAACAGAAAGGTGCAGGGTAACTGGAGAAACTAGGTTCAAATAAACACAAATAAATGGTAACACTTTAGTTTAGATACCGCAAAAATGTGTTTGTTACTCATTTACTATTATGTAACAAGACCTTACCAAACACGTCTTTGTGTTTTCATAACATTTACAAAGCATCAGTAAAGTGTTTATTCATCTCTGTAGTGTCACCTACTACCACATCTTCACTCTGTGAGGGGGCTTAGGTGAGACGCATTTCTCTTAATATTACATATTTAGTATAAGACCTGCGAATTCTTCATATTAATAAGTCATTTTACCATCATGTCAAAATGCCACACTGCACAGAGATGAATAACCAATCTACTGATGTTTTGTAAGTGTTATGAAGACAAAAAGAAGCCTTGTTACAGAATAACTAGTATCCCATAGCCTCTAAAAGCCTGCTCTGTTCCATCCATCTGGTAGTGCGGCTTACCCAAAAGTACTCAAGTTATGTCTTGTATGTTATGTATTATGGATCATAACAGAAATAAAAAGTAGACAAGGTCACAAACTTGGAGCAGAGAAATTAAATAAACAAAAAGCCTGGATGTAAGACAAAATCGAAGATCAGGTAAATTAGTGAAAGAGTCAATAACCAGAATATTTCACACAGTCAAAGAACAGAAAAGAATTTGTAACCAGTGATATTCTATAAAAAATAATGCAAACATTTTTATTTAGTTTTGATTTATCTACAGAATTGAAATGGTCAGGAAGTGTATATTGCTGATTTATTCTATGGTTGTGGTAAAGACGTCACATGTCACACACTCCTGGTTGTCCTGGCTAGCCACAGCCTGGCAACACTGCATTATACACAAGAAATAGAATGGCAACATGGCAAGACATATTTTGAAAGTAATGTCTTCGAAAAACATTCTAAATCAGAAAACCAGCCTGACTATTACATTCCTTGATCTCTAAAACATTCAAAATGATATATACATTATTTTTAGTGCCAGCTGAAAAATAGGTCCAGATCATGACATCTGGGAACTCCTAGTGCATTTGCTTCTGTCACTCAATTTCTCTAAATCAGCACCCTAGGAATGTTAACTCGGGAGCATCCTGTATTGTCCCCTGGTGGCACACTTTCTTTGTTGGAGGATCACCCAGTCCTGCTAACCACTTGAACTTGATCGACCACTCTGTCATGTGGTGAACTGTATGACATCCCCCTTGCTACTATTAGTCTTCACAAAGCATCCTTCACAGTGTCCTATTGTGATGGCTGGCCAGGTCTGGAAATGCTTTGGCCTGAGTGACATTGGGAGGAGACATTATGACAACATCTTTTAACAGAATCCCGTTAACATCTTGGCTTTACAGCTATTTGAAACCTGGAGATGGAGTATTATTTTCACAATATGAAGAATTTCCTGAGCAATCTATTGCTTTAAATGTGAAATGGAGTGTATAATGATTTACTTATTGATTAACATTTGGAATTAGGAGGTCTGGGTAGTTGCTTTTTCTTTAATTTAAAGGTATTTATTGTAAATTTACTTTTGATATTTGTGACACTTCCTTTAATGATTTACTTATTGATTAACATTTGGAATTAGGAGGTCTGGGTAGTTGCTTTTTCTTTAATTTAAAGGTATTTATTGTAAATTTACTTTTGATATTTGTGACACTTCCTTTAATGATTTACTTATTGATTAACATTTGGAATTAGGAGGTCTGGGTAGTTGCTTTTTCTTAATTTAAAGGTATTTATTGTAAATTTACTTTTGATAATTGTGACACTTCCTTTAAAAGAGGCTGACATGAGTCTTTCTGTCCAGAAGGGATGTCCTGGCTGGGGTTTAAAAGACCCTTTTGGACATTACCTAAGTGGAGTTGGGCAGAATTGTAATTGGTAAGAGCAGTGTTACTAGTTAGTACAGCACGTAGAAACTTTCTGCAAGAGTTTTAGTTTTTATAAGGACTGTAATCCTTGAAGTGTTTATTTCCACAAAATCTTTATCATTCTTCAGCTATTGTTCTATCTTCCCCTGAATACACCATTTGTTTCATAATTTTCTACTTTCTGAAATAACTATATTTCTGTATTAAACACTATTTTTTCTGTGCAGCTCCCTTGCAAAGCTGTTAATTTTAAAACTGTAGATTACCTACAATTGCTGTTTGTTTTATTCCGGCCTACCAGACACCTGAGATCCTCTGACGCCAGACTTCCCGTCATACCAGGTCTCATTATGAAGTCCTTGGTAAGCACCATTTATTGTAGCTCTGTGGTTGTTCTTTGGAACTTTCCCTGAACATCCTCTGGGAGCTTTCAGGGAGCAGTTCATATTGTTGGCTGTGGCCTTCCAGCACAATAGTACACATCAAGGGCTTATCATGCCCTGGCAGTGCCATTACTGTTGCGTATTTTCCTCCCTCCTCAAACCCTTGCTAGGCCCAGTCCACAAGCTTCCTAGTATCCTCCTTGCCAATTACACAGCCCATCACAATTCTTTTTCCAATCCTTCTTAGCCCATGCCTATTACTTTCTTTCCTTAGTCTGTGCATGACACCATCACCTTCAAATTACACTTAGAAACTCACCTTTTCTCTTCTTTCAGCTCAATTTCTTTACCTGTAACTTTATCCTCTTCCTCTGTGCCTGCTGCCTTGAGCCACACTTTAGATAGAAAGGCATTATATCATAGATAGGTAGATAGAAATTAAAGGTACTATACGGCTGTGACAGCCAAATCAGAAGTTTTCTTTCTTTTAATTTTCTTGTTTGTTCAGACCAAAGTGTGTTTGTTTATCTATTTACTTACTTACTTATCTTCCTATTTATGTATTTATTTATTTAAAGAGCTTCTGTAAATAGCTAAATATTCCCTGGGGACAAATGAAGTTCTAGATAGATAGATAGATAGATAGACCATTTATGCAAATAATGTGTGCAGGCCTCTAACCCATGATACAAGAAGGAGTACTTTACGAAGACAGACAATGAAAAGAAAAATTGAATTATTTTCCTTTTAATTTAGGGAAGCAAGCAACTGTTCCTCTGTGGTTTTCTTTTTCAGACTATGACATAGTATGTAACCACATTGTTAAGCATATGTTCACACATCTCCTTGAAGATCTGGCAGCCCTCCCTAGAATGGGAACATCTGGTTTAGAGAACAAAGCAAGCAGTAACATAATATGATCCTCTTTTTAGAAAACAGCACAAATATCAGAATTGTGCAGCCTAATCATGTTGCAAATTGGACTATGTGTGTTTTGTGGTTTTGATTGTCTAATATAACATTTCCCTGTTTGCAGAATATTTCTGTAAAAAACGTACCCACCAGGTTACATTCTCTTTCACCTAACATTTCAAAAATGTAATTGTAGTAACATTGTGTTTCTCATCTGGAAATGCCGAATAAAGTATCTGTGACTTGCTTGCCCTTGTTTAAGTATTTAACTTGGACAAGGAAAATGTGTTGTTGTCATCAAATTACTTGGTCTTGGATTTTTCTGTTAATAATAATGCAAAATTGTACTGTCTTTTGTTAAAATAATTTATGTTAACATCTAACATTGAAAAATTGACATGAAGTACTTAGCCTTCACATTTCAAGTCAAATAAACTTTAGCGTTTGTAATGTCCATTTTGGTGATCAGATGAGTTTCTAAAAGTATCTTTAGAAAGCGTATATATACATTTTTCTTTCTTAGTTTCATACAGCTTGATTGAGTAGAGTAATTATTTAAAAACATGTCACACTCTTTTTTCACAATATGGAGGAAACCAAGACAACAACATGAAAGTGAGGTATTGTAAAACGAGACTATACCCATCAGACCGAGGGCCAGGTGAGAGGCTACTCTTGTAGCAGCATATCTTTTTGTCATCTTCAAACAGTGTCTTGTATTAAATGGCAAACACAGTGAGACTACATGGCTGAGAAACAAGGAAAGAAAGATCACTTGGCAGAAGTTCACCAGTTTTTCAGCAGCTTCAGCAAATAAGTTAGATAAGACATGTTTGGAATATGCCAAAGGTTGATGTTTTTTTTTCAGACATCAGACTCTCAGGTTTGAATACCTCAGGATCAGTTTACTTTCTTATCTATAGGCAAAACACAGGTGTTACACAACTTGCCTTTGCCTTTTATTATATATACTGTATAGATTATGGAGTCACATTGTTGTGACTTTGTAAAGACTGTCAATAAATGCTCCTGTCAGATGCTTATGTGATGTGTTGTCCTCATGACCTGACCCCTTTAATAAAAGACAAATATTGGTTTATTAAATGGGTATTTCCTGTATGTATAAAATGAATTAGTTTAAACAAATCTATCTATCTATCTATCTATCTATCTATCTATCTATCTATCTATCTATCTATCTATCTATCTATCTACTATCTATCTATCTATCTATCTATCTATCAATCTATCTATCTATCTATCTATCTATCTATCTATCTTTCTGTCTGTCTGTCTGCTGATCTGCTTATAGACTAGCTGCTTTACATCTTGGTATTTCAGTTTGTATATATCGATTTGCATGATTTTTTTACCTAGATTTTTGCCTGATTCCTGTGCACTTGCTTGCACTTTTTTGTTTTTTTCACCTTCAACTGCTTTGACCATATTATATTTCTGTGCTTTGTGTCTCCCATCTTTTCATTCAGTTTCAATAACACAACTGGTGTTCCTTATTGTCTTCGCATTCCAGTCTATAAACAGACACCGGACACTGCAAAGTAAACACAGACACAGCTGAAGACATGATTCATGGGTATTTGAATAAGACTACCATTGTGAGTTGGCAACAAAAACATGATGAAAGGGTGTGAGGCCTACAAAAAGCTCCACAAAGAAAGACAGGAACTTCTGTAGCCTATCTAGAAAAGGCTCAGCACAAGTCAGCCAGTACCCAACTGCTACCTTCAGGTGGCAGCCTACACTGGCCTAAAAGTGGTACGCTGGATTTTAAAGTTCAGAAAAACACTAAAATGCCTTATGGGAGAGAGGAACTGTTAAAACCTCTGGCTTGATGAGACAAGTCCTCAAACAAATCTGTATAAATGAAGATATGTATTGTATTAATGAAAACATAAAAATAGCAGGAAACTACAAAAAAGGATGTGCCAACAAAGGCAATCCAAGGCAAACAAGTCCGAATATGTAATCCAGGAAAATATAATTCCAAAGCAGAAGTAATAAATCCAAAAACCAGAAGAAAAATAACAAGAAAGGCAATACTCACAAACTTCTACACAAACTCAATGATTTACGACTAAATATAAAGGCAAAGAGAGGACCCAGCAGCAGTGATGTTAAGGTGGCCCCATCTCCAAAGTACAATGAATGGATATGTATTTAAAGACACATTACATAAATATTAAATAATAAACCAACATAAGAGGAATGACATAAAAGTGTGAAAAATAATGAAATAACAATAAAATGGAAAATAAATACTATCAAATGAAATAACTCCTGGCTGTTACACAACAGCTACTAAAACCTGTTGCAGAGTTGCACTAGTTTCACCAGGGCCTTGTTATGATATCAAGCTTTTGAAAATCAAAAATGAGTGTGAAACTCCTAGCCATGCTTGAAAACTCAAAGCAGGCTTCTCAAACACAAAGTAGGCTGGCCTTCAAACTCAAGAATCATTAGTCAAAAAAACAGTACCAGACTAGCCATAATTATGTACAAATTCAAAATGGAGAACAACAAGGTAACTTTTCAAATATCTATGTACACATTATTAAACATTATAGGTTCACAATTACCCAGCCTCCATTTAAAAAGCAAATACCAGGGCACCGAAGCTTATAACATTCTAAATTAGTGGTCTTCAACTCTGGTCCTGGAGAGCCGCAGTGACTGCAGGTTTTCATTCATTCCAGTTTTTGCCACTAATTAACTCCTTTTAACTCCTCATTTTAATTGACTTGTTTATAAAGATTTGTTCCCATGAATTTCTTCATCATTCCTCTGAATTGTTTAATTTCTTTCCTTAAATGGCACCGAAACAGAAATGAAATGTGAAGTGAGTGAGCCAACAGAAGACCAACTAAGTCAGGGCCTCAGACTCCAATTTCACTTTAACCAGTTGCTTAATGAGACGCTGAGTCTTGTTGTTAATTAAACCCGTTGTTTAACTCCATGGCTTGTTGCTACTCCCATTGTGCAATTGCTCACATTTCCGAAATTGTTGATTTTCTCTTTTTTAAGCGCTCCGTTGAAATGTTTCAAGGACCTGAGCAGATTAACATTCCTGAGACCTTCGCCTTTCTTTATTTTCAGATATTGTATGATGGTCACAGTTTGCTGGTCCTGTTTTGGCTCATTTTGTATCTCATTATTGTTTGGCTGCCAATTAAAGAAAAAGAAACAATTAAGAGGTCTGAGTCTTAAGAGCAAGTCAAATAAAATTAATTCAAAAGAAGTTAATTAGCAGCAAAATCAGGTCACTAATTAAGAAAAGGGTTAGAATGAAAACCTGCAGCCACTGCAGCCCTCCAGGACCAGAGCTGGCAACCACTGCTCTACATTTTTTTTTTTCAAAATATAGGCAGATCAGGTTATTAGTCCTTAACTTTGAGGTTTTAAATAATAAAATGTCCGAGATCAATAAAGTCATTGTATCCATGACGGAAACTTGCATCCTTGAATATTCACTCATTGTTCATCAAGATTGACATGTTTTGGGACTATTATTTCTTTCACAGGCTTAAGATTGCTTACAAATGTTTTTAACGCTTAGACATTCGAAGTAAAGTTCAAAATCAAGAATGAGACATTGTGGCCTGTTCACCCAAAAGGAGTTTAAAGCCTGTAAATCCCAAATGGAAGAGGGGAACTGTTAAAAACACTGGGAACATAAAAAAGCAAAAAAAAATACTTATTTGGAAAAAATGATTTAATAAAGAAAATGGTCCAAAAACAAACCAAAATTTTAAAGTTGGCCTAAGTTATACAATTCAAAAAATATTCAAGAAATAGTATAACAAATGTCAAAAGGTAGGCAATCTAATACTAACAAAACAAAATCAGCTAAACCATGAATCCAAGATCAATAAAGACGAGTAAATTTTGAAAAAACAAATAACCAAACAAAACTTACAAAAGGCTACAACACTGGCATTTGCATCTCTGGACTTTAAACAGACCAAGGCATTCACTGCTACTGCATCAGGGTCCTGCCCCCTTTGGCTCAACATACAAAAAACAGACAGATAACTAGCTAATTAGACATTATTAAAAGACAACAGGAAAAGTGCAAAAGAATGGAAAAGCAGAAGAAAATTACACACACAAGAATTTAGCAAAAATACTCATTAATAATTACAGTTGTGGATGGGTGAATAAATGCATGATGAGTCCCAAAACTGTTGAGGTGCCAAAGGGGGTCGCAACTTTTAATTGTTAAAACAAAGTATAAATCAAAATCGTGCTCACAAGCACAAAACAGAAATATGAACAACACCGCTTTCCAAAAGTCTTAGCTCTTGACAGAAGGTCAGTCACGGGGAGCTCCGTCCTTTAGCAGTTCCAGGTCCAAATGAGACCAGACTTTTATAGCTCTTTGGCTGGAAAGGGGGCGGAGTTAATTTCCTTCAAGGGACATCTTGCTGCTGCAGCGGAAAGAAAAGTTGAGACTGATGAGACAGAAGCCCATTTCACCCATATGGGGTATTGTATACCTGTGATGAGCTGGAATGGTGTTCCTCTAATGCACATATGTGTCACAGCATATGAAAATAATGCATTTAAAAACAAAAAAGAAAAAAGAATTAAATAGGCCAAAGCCAGGAATGAAACCCTGGTAAATCAACAGGAGGCCTAACAGAATGAACAAGCCCAAGTGGAAACAGGACAGCAGATTGTAGATAAAATATTTTTCTTTTGTATAATGAAAACTTGGGCGGCATGATGGTGCAGTGGGTAGCACTACTGCCTCGCAGTTGGGAGACCTGGGGGACCTGGGTTCGTTTCCCAGGTCCTCCCTGCGTGGAGTTTGCATGTTCTCCCCGTGTCTGCGTGGGTTTCCTCCGGGCACTCCGGTTTCCTCCCACATTCCAAAGATATGCAGGTTAGGTGGATTGGCGATTCTAAATTGGCCCTAGTGTGTGCTTGGTGTGTGGGTGTGTTTGTGTGTGTCCTGCGGTGGGTTGGCACCCTGTCCGGGATTGGTTCCTGCCTTGTGCCCTGTGTTGGCTGGGATTGGCTCCAGCAGACCCCCGTGACCCCTGTGTTTGGATTCAGCGGGTTGGATAATGGATGGATGGATAATGAAAACTTAAGAACTGCCTATTTCATTTGAACAAATCTGCCATAATCTCAAAAGGTATGCTGAATGCTTTCATTTCGAGGAAGCCAATGCTATGCTATTTTAAGTGTTAGAGTTTCAGTCTTTGATCTTGCCACCCTAGCATTACATTTTAGAGTGCCATGTACCCCTGTTTGTGAGCAGAGTTAAGGCAATCCTGTCACTTTGTACTGATTTTAGACACAATGTGCTACTGTGTTTGTAAAGCATATCCTTAGTCAATGACTGCTAAACAGGAAAGTATTACTTAACTTATATTGCTTGTTGAAGGGACATGTTTAAGCAATGGCTGTTCAGTATATGATGAGACGCATCGGTGGCAGTAATTATGCATTCATATGATATGATTTGAAATGAGTAATTGCTACTTCTGAAAGAATGGCAGTAGCCACAAGGCAACTATTAAATATTTGTTAGGCAAATGGAAGTTCAGCTTATTTATTCTATGCAATGCTAATATGGAAATAAAGGAAACTTTGTTTAGTGGACTGAGCGTCACTAATGTTCTCCGTAATACAACTTAAAACTAAAATTCAAAATCAACACAGTGCAGTGCACTGGCAAGTGGTTAAAAAATGGCAGCTAATTAATGACAGTAAACAGAACAATTTATCTTACCTTGAAAAGACAAAGAACCTTAACTTGTTGTGTCTGTGGGCATTGCAGAGGACAAGTGATGAGTACAATTATCAGCAGTTTCAACGCCTACTCCTGATAAAAACTTCAAACACTTCATCCAGAATTTCATCAATAACTAACTGTAACTAGCACCAAACCACAGTGGGAAGTCTCACATGAAGCATGACACACACGCGGCATCAAGCACGTTTGTGAGTTGGTTCGTTTGATAATATTTCACTTTGCTTATTTTGCTGTTCAGTCCCATTCATATCTTTCATTTATCATGAATGCTGCACCCTCACATGTACAGTAGATATTTGTACTTGTGTATATCCTGTGCAGCACTGTAATGACTGTGAGTGTAAATGAAACTCTGTCTTAGTCAGTCAGTCAGTCATTTTCTAATCCGCTTAATCCAGGTCAGGGTCGTTGGGGGGTGCTGGAGCCGATCCTAGATAACTTAGGGTGCAAGGCAAGAACAAACCCTGAACAGGACACCAGTCCATCGCAGAACGAACACGCACACACACTCACACACACGCACACACGCCAAGCACATACTTAGGGACAATTTAGCGTCACCAAACCACATAACCTGCATGCCTTTGGACTGTGGGAGGAAACTGGAGCACCGGGAGGAAGTTCACACAGACACAGGGAGAACATGCAGACTCCTTACTGGGAGACCCTGGAATATGAACCCTTGTTTCCTTACATGTTAGGTTCCGCCATGCCACCCTCTGTCTTTAGTGCAGAGTATTAAACAGTTGAATGCAACATTTTATGGTTTTACAAAAACAACAAAAATTGATAATGTTTTTATTATCATTAATATCACCACAGTGGCATTGTGTTTTTGTTTTAGCCACTTTGAGTGTTAATTATAGTTATTTAAATTTGTATGTTTTATGTCTACATTCTACATTTTGGCTGTTGAACTGAGGCAAGGCCTGGTCTGCCAGGTTTCACGTTTTAGAGGGAGCGTGAAGTCTGCTTTGATTGGTTAGTCATCTTATGTTTAGATAGCTACACCCCTTCATGCTGGAAAGAGAAACAAAAGTTGCCCAGGATTATCATTGGATGTCTTAGCTCATCACAGTTTATTTCACTTGGCTTTTTTCACATTAATCAACAGAAGAAGACTCTTTAATGTCAAAGTGAAAGCAGATCTCTTCAAATTGATCTACAGTACATTAATGGCAAATGTAAAATGCAAAATAACTGGCTGCAGAGTGCATTGTCCAGGTCACTGTGGTAGCGAGACTCACCATTGGACACTGGAAAGAGAAAACAAAAGCAAAAGAAGTTTTTAGTAACTGGGATAAATGTATATATATATATTAATCAATAATAATGTATTGATATATAATCAATAATAATATTATTGCCCTGCGGGTGTCCATGTGGGAATCCGAGCTCAGGGATGCTGCCCTCTAGTGTATCGGGGAGCCACTGGTCCGAATAGATCGTCTCTCCCTATCCCTTCATTACGCTGGCCTCCCAGCCAGATAAGGAACCTCCTGCCACCTCCTGGCAAAGGCAGAGAACAGCCTGTTTCTTCTTCTCCGCCATTTAGTACTATGACCTCCCAGCCAGGTAGTGAATCATGCACCATCCTGGTTGGAACACCAGCCCACATCTGCTATCCATCACAATATCCATCCATCTGTCCATTATCCAACCCGCTATATCCTAACACAGGGTCACGGGGGTCTGCTGGAGCCAATCCCAGTCAACACAGGGCGCAAGACAGGAAACAAACCCCGGGCAGGGCACCAGCCCACCGCAGGGCACACACTAGGGACAATTCAGGATCACCAATGCACCTAACCTGCATGTCTTTGGACTGTGGGAGGGAAACCGGAGCACCCGGAGGAAACCCACGTAGACACGGGGAGAACATGCAAACTTTCTAATAGTTGAATTCTATGAAAAAGTCATAAATCTTTGCTATGATCAAAGGCAAACTTAAAATGTACAATTGTGCAGCATTTATGATTAATCCTTTCCAATTGAGCAGTAGTAACACTTCCATGAGTATAGAGTACAGATGTACTGTGAATAAATTATGAAATGGCCAAATTAGAAAAGTGTGTTTTAAGCAGATTTTTTTTTGAAGTGTCTAACAGTACTAGCCTCACATATCATTAAAATTATTCCATATTTCAGGTGCATTAAAGGAAAGCGTTGCTTCAACCAGATCTTTTATGCCAATGTGCAGAGATGTGTGATTATGATTAGAGATGTGTAGGGACAGGCATACCGAAATATGGAGAGCTGCGAAATTTTGTGAACCTTGTAGACGTTTAAAACTATTTAAAATAAATCCTGAAATATACAGGAAGGCAATGTAATGATGCAAACACAGGAGAAATGTGTTTTATTTGATGGGATTCTTGTTTCTGTACTTTGAATAAGTTGCATCTGGTTTATGTCTCTGCCTGATAGGAGTGCACTCCTATAATAAAGCTTCCTAAAAACAAAGACTTGTGTAAATGTTTTGATATCTTTCAACAATTTAAAAGGTCAAATTTGTGCTGTGTTGCTTAAATGAAATGTTACAGGTAAAAATAGTCATAGTGGATACTGTAACGGTTAACACTTTTTTTTTTAAACTTGTCTTGCACTTGTCCTGTGTTATGGCCCATGTCACAGCAAGGGTCCGCTAGGGTGCACATGATGTAAATTTTGTCATCATTTCTGATGTGCGTACCCTAGCATTGACAATTGTGTGTCTCCAGAATTTTGTAGTTGTATGGCCCTGTGAGCGTCATCTGTGCATGCTCTAGACAAGAAAACACATGGAAGGAAAGTTGTGTGAAGTGTTGCTACCTGCACATACACAACCCAACGTTAAAAGCACACCGTGATAGCCAAATGTCCACAAATTCATGGCAAGAAATTGTCCAGACCCTAGGCAAAGAAAACTTTATGGAAATACAGTGCATCCGGAAAGTATTCACAGCGCATTACTTTTTCCACATTTTCTTACGTTACAGCCTTATTCCAAAATGGATTAAATTCATTTTTCCTCAGAATTCTACACACAACACCCCATAATGACAACGTGAAAAAAGTTTACTTGAGGTTTTTGCAAATTTATTAAAATTAAAAAAATTGAGAAAGCACATGTACATAAGTATTCACAGCCTTTGCCGTGAAGCTCGAAATTGAGCTCAGGTGCATCCTGTTTCCCCTGATCATCCTTGAGATGTTTCTGCAGCTTAATTGGAGTCCATCTGTGGTAAATTCAGTTGATTGGACATGATTTGGAAAGGCACACACCTGTCTATATAAGGTCCCACAGTTGACAGTTCATGTCAGAGCACAAACCAAGCATGAAGACAAAGGAATTGTCAGTAGACCTCCGAGACAGGATTGTCTCGAGGCACATATCTGGGGAAGGTTACAGAAAAATTTCTGCTGCTTTGAAGGTCCCAATGAGCACAGTGGCCTCCATCATCCGTAAGTGGAAGAAGTTCGAAACCACCAGGACTCTTCCTAGAGCTGGCCAGCCATCTAAACTGAGCGATCGGGGGAGAAGGGCCTTAGTCAGGGAGGTGACCAAGAACCCGATGGTCACTCAGTAAGAGCTCCAGAGGTCCTCTGTGGAGAGAGGAGAACCTTCCAGAAGGACAACCATCTCTTCAGCAATCCACCAATCAGGCCTGTATGGTAGAGTGGCCAGACGGAAGCCACTCCTTAGTAAAAGGCACATGGCAGCCCGCCTGGTGTTTGCCAAAACGCACCTGAAGGGCTCTCAGTCCATGAGAAAGAAAATTCTCTGGTCTGATGAGACAAAGATTGAACTCTTTGGTGTGAATGCCAGACGTCACGTTTGGAGGAAACCAGGCACCATCCTTACAGTGAAGCATGGTTGTGGCAGCATCGTGCTGTGGGGATGTTTTTCAGTGTCAGGAACTGGGAGACTAGTCAGGATAAAGAGAAAGATGACTGCAGCAATGTACAGAGACATCCTGGATGAAAACCTGCTACAAAGTGCTCTTGACCTCAGACTGGGGCGACGGTTCATCTTTCAGCAGGACAACGACCGTAAGCACACAGCCAAGATATCAAAGGATTGGCTTCAGGACAACTCTGTGAATGTCCTTGAGTGGCCCAGCCAGAGCCTAGACTTGAATCTGATTGAACATCTCTGGAGAGATCTTAAAATGGATGCGCACTGACGCTTCCCATCCAACCTGATGGAGCTTGAGAGGTGCTGCAAAGAGGAATGGGGCGAAACTGGCCAAGGATAGGTGTGCCAAGCTTGTGGCATCATATTCAAAAAGACTTGAGGCTGTAATTGCTGCCAAAGGTGCATCGACAAAGTATTGAGCAAAGGCTGTGAATACTTATGTACATGTGCTTTCTCAGTTTTTTCATTTTTAATAAATTTGCAAAAACCTCAAGTAAACTTTTTTCACGTTGTCATTATGGGGTGTTGTGTGTAGAATTCTGAGGGGAAAAATGAATTTAATCCATTTTGGAATAAGGCTGTAACATAACAAAATGTGGAAAAAGTGATGTGCTGTGAATACTTTCTGGATGCACTGTATCTGTGCGATTGATATATAAAGACAAATTAAAATCTTAGGGGAAAAGCCAGGGGATTCTACAACTAAATGCACTGATTCACTAAACATTTGGACTATAAACTGTCCAGCATGCGCTTCTCTTGTTTGCGGCTCCATCTGCAGCTGTCTGCACCTGAGTATAATTGGGCCTTTATACTATATATGTACCATTTGTGCATATGTTGCACTTCAGTCCTACGGAATATTATTTTGTGCCACTGTATACTGCAATATTGTGTGTGGATGGTGTGGCAGACGGCTGGAACCCTTGCCTGGCCGGAACAGGGGAAGAGACATATTTGGGGCAGTACCCCCCCCAGAACACAAGAGGACTAAACCCCTGAATTGCTTCAGAGCCATGGGCTTGGAGCTTGGAAGCTCAACCCTGCTTTGGCCCGTGGCCACCGCCAGGATGTGCCTGGACAATCCCGCAACCCTGGACTGCAGCACTTACACCACACTCAGGAGTGCTGCCAGAGGAAGTTTGGAAAGCACCTGGAGCACTATAAAGGAGGCTGCCTCACTCCGTTCGGGGACCCAGTGTCGGGAGGAGGAGGACAAAGCTTGCGGAGAAGAGTGTAGGTGGCAGAAGAAGAGAGAGAAATGAAGAAAGAGAGAGGAAAAGTAAGAGAAAGGAAGGAGGAACTGAGCAATATTGGTTCAGTGATTTGTGCATTGTGCTGAGAGCTGTGAAAAGGAAAAGAAGTGAAGCTTGTGCTTTTAGATTTGTGTCACTGTGTCTGTGTCAGGGTTGACTTCCACAATGGTATAACAATAAAGCCACTTGAGTTGACTTCACTTAACTTGACTTGTATTTTGGTGTATTTTATATCATGTAGTTTCTGTTTTGGAGGTTTATTTATGAATATATATATATTTGTTTTAGTAAAGTTTCATTTCTTGTCTCGTTTTCCCTTTACTTTGCGCGATGCAGGAAGGTGCAACACGTGACCATGATCATCACATCCATGACATCATGGGAGGTGACATTATAAATATTGTGGCCTTTCCCGAGTACATTACCCTTCAATGAATTCACGTCTTGAAAGCAAAAACTCTACTAGCAGTTCTTAGCTTCTATACCAAGTAGGCACTAGCATCAAGTTTTGTTTCTGGTTATTTTCTGAACTCCTTTTTGTCCTTTTCTTCAATTCTCATTTCACTCCTTTTTGTGCTTATGGGTTTTGTCTGAGGTTTATCATCTCCTGGTTATATTTTCTCATCATATAAAAATGTCCAGACACCTTGTGTCTCATATAGGTATGCCCAGCATAGGCCAAAAATAATAATCATTTCATCAAGCTGGTCTCACATAAGTGCAAAGCTATTGAGAAATTTGGAATTTTGGGAAGACTCATTTGACATGGATAGTAATAGAAACAAACAGTATCAAGTCTTTATTACAGGGTGTCATTCATAGAGTGCACCATCACAATGTACATTACACAGCATACAATGATGCATTGTAAAGGTAACATTAAACAGAACAGCCTTCCATGACATGTTAGAGGCCGAAGAGTACATAAGTGAGTAGCGGACTGTATGACAGAATTGGGAGTAGCACTCTTGTTATAGGAACGTGAAATCAGAACACAGTTACTGTTATAGGAGAATTGATCACGCAAGAGAGGATGGATGAGTCTTTGTCAGTGACTTCAATGGCGGAGCATCAAGAACACACCTAGGCAAAGATTCTCAAGAGTAGGAGCCACAAACTGAATTACAAAAACCCAACATCAACTGGTATTTGCAAGCTTTTCTGTGTTATATCTGTAGTGTTACGCTAAATTGACTACTCTAGAAGATATCTTCAAAGTAGTAAAACCTGCAGAATATGTCCAAGAAAAAATTCAGGATTGGGCAGATAGGTGACATGTTAACTTTAATACAAATAAATACAAAGAGTCACATGTAGGATTTGCAAGTACTAATTCAATAGTAGGGGCAGAGTGGAGTAGTTTTTACACAGCACAACTGGCAGAATTTAACTAACACTTAAAAGTGCATAAACACAACACTCTTTCTGTATATATACACTTTTAATGGCTACTTGAACACTATAATAATTAATTTAACACTGGCATTTTTGGTGTGCAGTGCTGTTGCCTCTCAGCTCCAGTGTACCGGCTTCAAATCCCAGGCCTTTTTACTGTGTGTATATGGAATTTGGACATTCTTCCTGTATCTGTGCGTGTTTTTCTCCAGGGATTCTGGTTTTCCTACCAACCCTCACAGCAACGTGTGCTTGGTTAATGGTTGGTTCTGAAATAGCCCTTTTTGTATGATGGGCTTGTGCCTCATCCAGAACAAGCCCCCACCTTGAGCTCTCAGCATGAGTCCCACCTCCTTGCAACACTACACTGGATAGAAAAATGATGGATGAATGTACTGTACAATGATTAAACAGTAGGATGTCTGTGAAATCAAAACAAGCACCATCTCCCATGGCTTGGTGGTCCTAATGAAGTTAACAGCCTTACTTTTCATGATTGAAATAGCAGCCAAGATAATGGGTTATTGCACACTACAATATCAGACCTGCCTTACAGATAATCTGCAGGAAAACACCCATATTTATGCAAAACCTAAAGAGTATGAGAGATGAAGAAAGATTAAAGAATGTCATTTTTTTCAGCCTGTGCAAATGGAGAATAAAAGGTGTTATAGTAGAAAATTTTAAATCATGAAGGGAGTAATTAAGGGTAATGCCAGCTGTTCATTTAAAATTCATTCTTCAATGAGAACATGAAGCATAGCTCAAGGGTAAATGTCACATAGGAAATACTTCTTCACGGTGAGAGCAGTCACCAGGAGTGTGAATAATAGTAGCACATTGAGAACCTGTAAAGTCCAATGACTGTTTTGGAAGAAATTGACAAGTTGATTTGTACTGAATGACTCAGTCAATTTAACTCAAGTCTCTCAAATTTGTTTGTCCTGTGAATTTTGAAAAGATCTGCACCATGACAATTTTTTCTACCCTTGTTAAGAAATCTACTTTGCAGGTATTTGTCTAGTCATACTTATTGATCTGGGGCTGAAGTGTGGCAAAGTGTTTTATGTTGAGCTTTGAGACTTGTCCAGTTAAGACTGTTTCATCTTTTCTGATTGTGATGGAAGTGTTTTGGCAAAAAGTTAGATTAAGGAGGTCTAACTTTATACACACACACACACACACACACACACACGCACATGCACACGCACGCACACACATGCACACACATATATATTTCTCTATTATAAAAAAAAACAAGACAAAGACTTTTTTCCCATGACGAGATGTAATCTTTTGCAGAGAGACAGAGAGACACTTTCACGTCCTGCGAGACGATCACGTCACATCATACTTACAACTTTTGAAAGCAAGTCCCGTGATACACATGAAGAGCAGGTTAGAGATAATAGGCGAGCAAAGTGCAGATCATGAGGTGTGGCAGCAAGCCAGCAGCTGATTGAGCAAAGAGGAGTTAAAAACAAAAACTGTATTTGTTTCCCATTTTATCACCATTTAAGAGTGGTTTCGGAGGAGCGGCCGCGTCTTCTTGGGGTGCATTCAGCCCCCCTTTTCACAACGGTGTGTAGTGCTGGCGGGGGGAGGGGGTAAGGGGTTGGAGAGCAAAACCCCCTAGTGTATATACTGTATATATATATATATATATATATATATATATATATATATATATATATACACACAAAAACACACACATATCTCTATGTATATAAAATCCAATATGTGTCTGTCCGTACTGTATTTCGGTCCGCTTTTCACAAGAGAACTACTTAAAGGGTTTACATCAGGGTTTTTTCTATAATTTGCTTGAACATTCTGGTTGATTTTGCGACTACTCCTATCATGCTAAGAATCATAGTTCGCTTGCAGGAGTGATATATTCAGACTAATCTGAGACAAAGGCTGCGGGCCGAAGAGAGGGGGGAAGCAAGACATCAGGAGTAGGGAGCTGGGCAAGGCCCTACTCACTTTCCTGTTTCACTACTATGCGGGCGGAGCCACGGGGGACGGCTAGTGTATATATGTATATATATATGTATGTGTGTGTGCGTGTGTGTGTGTGTGTGTGTAAGAGTGCCAGAGAGCTAGCTAAACAGTGGCTCTCTAATGAAAACGAATTTAACAGACACTTAGACTTGAACCCAGTATATGACTTGAACCCAATATATGCAGGCTTAAAAAGAAGAACATCTAAATAATAAAAAAAGACTTTATGACCAAAATCTTCCAAACCCCACCTTACTAATCTGCCTCCTACCCACTTACAACCTCCCCTTCCATCCCCACCCTTTACCAGCTACAATATATATTGCCTTTGATTGCTTTATGTCTAAGCATTTTCCTCTGATGATGACACCTGGCAGGTCGTCGAATGATTAGAAATAAAAAACTATTTTAAGATACATGACTCATTTTCTCCCTTTGTGGATCTCTAGTTACAAATATACAAACTGTATCACAGACCTTCACTTACATATATATAAATATCTCTGTGTGTCTCTATATATATATATATATATATATATATATATACATATAAGTATATATGTAAATATACATGTATGTAAATATATATATATATGTATGTAAATATATATATATATGCATTAGGAGTGTAGTGTACATCAACTCCTTTAAATACAGAGTACCCGTGTACAGCAGACCCACTGTACTGGGAGCTCCACCACACTGTGTCCATCCTAATCAGACATCTAGATTTATACATTAATGATTTTTTTAATGAAAAAATGCTCTTTATATTTAACAATGTTAAAAATATATATACATATTAGCCACAGTACCAGGTAATAGAATGATTAAAATATATTTGCTATCTCTTGCCCTAAGTGTAAAGTCTGTGCCTTTCCTTGGTATTTGTGTGTGTGTCTGGTGGTCTCTTCACCGGCACTCCCTCTCTTAAATGCATTCCTGTAAAGCCTGCTGCTCAGACTCTGTCATTATTTTGAGATGCCCCTCTCACCTCCTGTCCATTTTTATACTTGCCGTCTTTTAAGGCGACTGTCTCAGTGTGCGCCTTTACTCCTCCTCTTGTGTCTCACACTTGCACTTCCTCTTTCATTGCATCACTAAAGCCAAACTGTCCAATCACACCAAAGTCAAACTGACCAATCAGATTGCTCTGTGGGACTGGAGAATCAGACTTTAATGTTTTATTATATAGTCGGTACTTGTGGATTCAAAAGCGTTAAGTACAGTTTTGTTGTTTTGATTGAAAGAAACCCTTCTGGCAAACCTTATTACATTTCATGCCCAGATTGGTTATTCTGCTCTGGCAGTAACGTGTAAAATATTAGGTAGAAACTTGTGCATACTTGCAAAGTCATTAATATAGATTGTTATTAGTAGGGAGAATCATTTTTCAAAAATTAGAGTGTGGATATTAGCAAAAGCATAATATCTCTACCACAGCTTTTATTACATAAAAAACTTGGAAGAATGGTGCCTTCTAATTCATTTTTTATACCAGATAAACCACACATTCATGAATTTGGAGACAGAATGCAACTAACAAGTGGTAGGAAGAGGGCTTGTGCTGGTATTAGCCACAAAGGGTGCGTCAAACAGTGTGAGACTAAATCACAAGTTTGTTCACTGTGGGCAACTTAGGCACAGACTGAGCTCCTACTGACGGAGTTCCAATTGCAGCATGGTACAATTTTTGCTTTGTGCCCTCCCCCACCTTAACCTATTGTCTATGGGGGAGGATCTTGACATTTTAGGGTTCCCAGATACCAAAAACATCGATATATCGATGATGGGTGTGTGTCTGTCTGTGTGTCAGAGTTTCTTGGGGACGGTCTAGAGCTAAAACAGCTGGACAGAAAAATACCAAACTCGAAACTTGAGCCTATTATGAGATGACGATGTGCTGCTTAGTTTTTGAGCCTATTTTGAGGCACTCTAGAGGAACCCGCAAATACCGTAATTTTGCAATTAATTTTTAATTTTTTTCCTCAGTTGCTATCATAAGGACCTATTTTATGATTGGAAAGATTAGTATCAGAGCATTAAATGATTACTGAAATGTTATAGACTAGTTTGTGTGACTTGGCGCAAAACCTACTTACGTTCACATCCAAATTTTTTTCTCTATACTTTAGGTTGTGTGTGTATATGTCCTGCATCTGCCGTCGTGTTTGTATGTTTTGTCTGCCTTGGTGGTGCTCTATTCTGACATTGAGTGCATAATTATTATAGAGTATAGAATTTGATTAAAATAATATTTGATTCAGGTTTTCATGGTGGCGCAGTGGTAGCGCTGCTGCCTCGCAGTTAGGAGACCTGGGTTTGCTTCCTGGGTCCTCCCAGTGTGGAGTTTGCATGTTCTCCCCGTGTCTGCGTGGGTTTCCTCTGGGTGCTCTGGTTTCCTCCCATAGTCCAAAGACATGCAGGTTAGGTGCATTGGCGATTCTAAATTGTCCCTAGTGTGTGCTTGGTGTGTATGTGAGTGTGTGTGCCCTGCGGTGGGCTGGCGCCCTGCCCGGGGTTTGTTTCCTGCCTTGTGCCCTGTGTTGACTGGGATTGGCTCCAGCAGACCCCCATGACCCTGTAGTTAGGATATAGTGGGTTGGATAATAGATGGATGGATAATATTTGATTCATATATTTTTATATTATGAATACAGCACTTGCTGTAGTGTTCTCAGTGTTTAACATGTTTATCATCTGGTTGTATTTGTGTTGCCTCCTAGTGAAAGTTTGATTCCATTAATGTTACTTCATCTACTAGAGTGTAGGATGTCTGTCCATTGTGGGACTAACATCTTGTTATGAGGCATCTCTTTAATCTAGTGCTTGATTGATTGCTGTGGTTTGTTTAATTTAAATTCTTTTGACATCCGTGCTTTATTAAAATAGTTCATGTAACCAAGGCTTGATTAATTTTATATTGGTAATTTCGTATTGACACGTGCCCACCCACAGAAATGCAAATGGCTGTTTTAAGATTTTGGGTGACAGGTTTCATGTACAGTAATGCTATGTTGCTGGTGAATTGGGTTCCCCATTCTAAATTATGACCGAAGCAGACACAGCACCTTGTTTCAGTGCAGTACAGTTCAGAATAAAGTATTGTTTCAGAAAAATGACATTTAACCAGTTGACATCAACACTTAAGCAGATACATGCGAAGAGTGAGACAGAGAAATCATAAATAGATTGTGGTGGGAAACAGCTGAGAGCATGTGAGGAGTGCATCCCATTGTTCTTTGTGCCATCTGAAAGAGAGTATATTGTTGGGGCACAGTATGACTCCCACCTAGCGAGACTAGATGCTTCTTCTTGCCCTGCTGTGGATGAGACTATGTGAGCAATAAGTGAGAGTGCCTCTCACTCTTTCTCTCAGCCATGCACCCTAAAGGACAGCAGCAATACAGTGTATGTACATCGAGTTATTCTTGTGTCACTGCTTTTACCCTGAAAGTAAAAGAGTAGAAGAGACGTGCTACAGTGACTGGGACAGCTTCATGGTGTGAAAGTATATGAAAAAAGAGTGTGTGTCACCCAGTGCTGCGCCAATTTAGGATTTTGACGGTCTTTCCCTTCCTTATTTATTAATAATTTCTTTGCCAGGAAAGTTGAAAAGTTGTAAATAAAAACATGTACACACCTTGACTGAATCTGCAGGATAGGCATAACTTTGTACATACAAGAGAACTTTATTATAGGTTGCTAATACCATCCTGGTTATTTAATCTTTTTTTGACAATACAGGAACAAAAGTGCACTGTACTCACACAGCTGCTTCTGGGATAATACAGAAGGGCGGCTGAATGTGCTTGATAGTATTGCAAAACAGGTAGCTCGTGTGATGACACATGCTGTCCTTAAATCCTCTGCTGTTTTGTTAAAATAGTACGCTCTCTTCTGTCTGTGAGCTCAGCCTTGTATGGTTTGTATGCTTATTTGCTAATGCTACAAATTTTAAGGTAGAAAATTGACCAGGTTTGAATGCAGTTTTTGTTTAATGTAACTGTGTTATTTTCTATGAACCAGCTTGTTTTATTCCATAGTCAGGGTGAGGTGGTCAAGCCTATCCTGCCTTACGCTACTGTGGATGGGGTGTCATGCAATCGCCCAGCACATTATAGTATTTAATGCCATTTCATTCAAATATATTCTCAAGTAGGCCTCGTTTCAGGAGACAAGGTCAGAGCATTCACTTGGGCTTCCAAATATAAAACTGTAGCACAAAATTCTGCAAAATGTGCACATGTAAGCATAGAAATCCTTTTTATATGCATAGTAAGACTTGGATCATATGTATACCTTTTACAATCTTTTGGCAAAAGTTAAAATAAATAGAAATGTAATTTATCAATATTTCAGAAATGAAGAGAAGAGAAGAACTGAGCATAACGATACAGTGGTTACGGCTCCAGAGTCTTGGGTTTGAATGCCAGCTCGTTGTTTGCATATTATCCCATGTCTACACTGGTTTTTCTCTCATGTCCCAATCACATGCAAGTTAAGTTGACTGATGACTCTAAATTAGCCCAGTGTTTCTGAGTCCAGGCTTGGTTCCAGCCCAGTGCTACCAGGATAGACTTAGGTCACCATGATCCTGAAATGAATTAAGTAATGGAGTGAGCATTAGTGTAGATTGCAACAAAATAGATCGAAATAAGTATTTTAGTTGACAGATTTTCTAAAATAAATTCACGTCTGAAGGTGTCAAAGTCAGAGTGTGGGTTATCTAAGCTAGCCATCAATGCAACATCTACAAGACATTCATCAGTATGGTATTGCACCTGCTTGTGTCCATATTTGTGGTATAGTCACATGGTGGGAATAGTAGCAGTTTTGTTACATTTACAGATTGAATTTCATAATTGTGTGTGTGACCCACATTATTCATGCCCTCATAAATAACAATGAAGCAAAATGCAGAACTTCTTTTTATTTAAATGGAAAACTAATCAGTTGATCTCATGCCTTTACTGATGATGTCAGAGGTTCTCAGCCTTTCTGATGTCTTCTTCCATAACCAGGAGTAGCTTTTTCAAGTTAGCACTGACACCAATTTCCATCAGATACAAAAAAGAAACAGCAAGTTAGAGAAGGTCAGTGAAAGCCAATCACAATGAACTTGTTGTGGACTTGTTATGGCTTGATTACGATAAACCTTCATCCTCAATTTTAGCACCTCATAACACCTTGAGGTTGGTCTGATATGTAGCTGTCATGCATTTGTGTGGACCTGCATGTTCAGCCACATGTTGTCCGGTGAATAGCCAACTATCCAGTATCCCAGTGTGAGCGTCATCTTCAGCAGGCAGGCAGCCCGTTCTTGGGTGGTCCACAATTGCATTTGTTGGTGCTAGGCCAGGTTCTACTTCCCAACATCCCTGACCTGGAAATAAAGGCTATCAACAGTTCAAACTTTTCCATCATTGAAGACATGAAAGACCAATCTGGCTGTTTTTGAAGTCACAGTTGTTTTTTCATAACCGTGGCATGCATTTTTCTGGAGACTTGTATAGTTAGTGTAAATGAAATTGTGTTTATAAATTAAATAATTCCAGACAATTGAACAACAGAAGAAATATGAAATGTGAGTCTTAAAACCTACCAAATATGTCCACTTTTTGCATGCATTGATTGGTGGTTTGAGTTTGAGATACCTGCAAATTGCATGGCCATATCATTGTTTTAAAAAGGTATTCATATACCCATTAACTTTGCACACCTATGGGTATGGTCTCTAGTAGGTAGCTTTGAGAATGCTGACACTACACTCCTACATTGAGGCCCTCAATTTTTTCATTTTATTTTCTCATCCCAAAAAATTTGCATTTCCAAAACATATTGGCTGGAAGGCAATGTTGTGCTAAACAGATAACAACATGTGCTTTTCTTTGGGACTGCTCTACCTCACAGCGCTTCTGTAGCCCCGCTTAACGTGAGCTGCTATTTACATGATAACTCCTCTCACATCAGTCCCTGTGAACAGACACAAGAACATGTGCACTATACTACTCTGGAAGACCAGTGTCGAGAATCTTTGTTAACAATGAATTATTTCCAAGTGTTCGCTGTCATGAAAATTCATCCAAAAATATTTTTTGAACTGGAACATTTGCCACTTAATGCTTTCTGATTTCTTCTGGCACCCCATTTTTATTTTATAAAAATAGGTTCAATTCAGTTCAAAGTTATAGTCATACAGTACATGGGGAGTATAGTGAAATATGTACATTTTCTGTATTTTTTGTATAGCCCAAAATCACACAAGGAGAGCTGGTGTGGCTTTTAACAGGCCCCCATTGTTCACTCCCTAAGAAAAAAAGAAAGAAAAAAACCTAAAATAAAGCCATATTAGAAAAAAAATGGAAGAAATCTTGGGAAAGGCAATTCAGAGAGATCCCCTCCCAGGTAGGTTGGATGTAAAAAAATGGGGTAAATACAACACACAAAACAGAACACAAGTGATGCTCTTCAAAGAGCAAGATGGCCATCTGTCATTGTCAGCTCAGGCACAGAATACAACGGCACTAACTACTTTGTTCTTGCACAGCACTCCTCATCAAGTGAAGGCACAGACCTTCATGACAACTCTCAAGGTAAAATGCAAGAATAGATTATACCAGATTTATTCAAATACATCAAAAACAAAGTTTACATAACAATATAACTTTGTGGGGCAAATGAATGTGTGCCACAATTGCAAAGAAATAACTTCAACTTTAAAGTAAAGGAGTTGAAAAGCGTTCATTATTTCCTTCAGTCTGGACATATCTAACTCCTGGATCCTTCCGATATTGGGATGGCTTGTATACTGTAGTAGCAGCACTGTTGAAAAGGTGCTTAAAAAGATGACTTTGTGCACCCCATTTCTAGCCCTTCAGGACAAACTAGAGTTACACATCTTTCTGGTCTTTTTGGTTTTTATGTCCATATACTTGAAGCCATCTTATCAGCATGTGACCTGATGAAGGCTTCAGATGTCAAGAGAGTATTTTCTGTCTGTTTTGGGGATTTTATGCATGATGATTTCATTTCTGACACTAGTTTTATGTTTGATTTTGAAATGAAAAAGTTCTGCCATTATGAATCTTGTCACATGACCACTAATATTACTCAGATGCCAATATAAATATGGGGTCAATTGTATGCTTCTTTATCTTTTGGTGGATACAATAACCTTCAAAATTCATGGCACTAGTTAATTTTATTTCTAAGTAGGCTATAGCAGTAGGACTCTGCATTTTAGTATTGACCTTCTTCTGTCTTTGATGTTCGATTTCGTCCTGTCCTTTCAGTTCTGGTTACTCAATTTTGTTTCCATCTCCCGCTGTTTTGACCCTTTGCTCACCCTGACTACGTTTCTTTGCTGATTAATCTCCTCCTTGTTTAATCGTTCTCACAATCATCTTCAGGCACTTCAGCATGTCCTTATCAGTAGCACGGTTTAATGGAGTTGTCAGAACTATTTCTGTGCATTATGTTTGACTGTTGGTCCAAACTCTGTCTCTGTCTTGTCTTGTAGCGGCTTTGATTTAATATTAAGATAGTGTGGCACGACTGGGACAATACTGAGAACCCCTGGCCCAGAACACAACTACACAGACCAGATTGCTAGAACAAATTGAGTTGTTTTTTTTAAGAATTCAAAACAGGAGGGTGAATAAAGGGGTATGGGTACAGGAAACATTACGTGATAGTAATTTGTAAAGCGATAATTGCATTTTAACCTGTGTACCTGCATTCTGACCGTGCACTCTCTGAAAAGAACACCATACAAAAATACACTGAATTGGATTGAAATCCACTCAGAAGCTGATGAGTTTGTTGCTTTCACTTTTTTCCTTGCTCTCAAACCTTCAGCCTTGTAACCTTCTTGCTGACTTTTCCACTCTGCCTGGTGAGCCCTTGCACTGCTTCTTCGCTCATCTCACTGTTCACCCGATTGAGGAGTGGAATTGTTTTTTAAAGTCTAACTTAAGAGTATTTTTGGTATCACAATGACATGACCAAGATGCACTTCCTGGTCATCCATTGTCCTCATCCCAACAACAAGTTTGCCTCTTGGTAGCTCCCCCAATGGTCCCATTGACAGAGCCACCTGTTCACCAGTCTGGGGAAGCCTTAGAAGTGTGTTGCCCTCTGGAAACTGGAGAAATATGGTTGAATGAATGTGCAGCCCCCCCTGTCCTATCTAGGGTAAGAACCTATAGACTTATATAGGGTTATTATTATCATGTGAACAGGACACTGTAAAATTCTTACTTGCATGTGCAAATCTTCAGACAAAGCGTAACTGCTAACCCTGGTACGGTATATAGACTGTAAAAAACGGAAACTCATCAACAGTTTTAAAAAGTCAGGAAGCCTCATGGAACCACTGCAATGCACCCCTAACCACAATGCCCATGATGTAAAAGTGAACTAATTGTGACCTGCATGCCCAGGACTTTGGCAAACATGAGCAGGAGTGAAGTGGCAGGGTCAGGCTGCTTTCAGCATATAAAATGCAGGTCAGGAACCTTTGGTGTAGGATTAAAGCCATACTGACAGTGTGCCTCGGAGAGATCATGGCAGCTGTCCAAAGCTACACCCCTGCCTAGCTCTAGTATTCGTTCAGAATTCTGGGACAATGTCTCCCCTTGTGAAGTAGAAGTGAACGGTTTCTTTATTTGTGGCAAGATGTGAGAGATTTGTACATGATTTTTTTTTAATAACAATCACAACAAACCCATTATAAATCAAATCTGGGCCTGGTGGTGAAATGAGTCTGAGAGACTGCTCCTTTTGAGGAAGTGATACTTACTGATTTTTGTCATCAGTTTCCTGTATAAGATTCTAAAACACCTGAGCACAATCTAATGGATACACCAAATCCATCATAAAAGTAACAGGGCACTATATCCATCCATCCATTATCCAACCCGCTATATCCTAACTACAGGGTCACAGGGGTCTGCTGGAGCCAATCCCAGCCAACACAGGGCGCAAGGCAGGAAACAAACCCCGGGCAGGGCACCATCCCACCACAGCAGGGCAATATATTTCATCGGGTATTTCTTCAGTCCTAAAAGGTGAATGCCTGATTAATTTTTTTTTTCATTTTTTTTGTTTTTTTTTTCTGTCCTTCCAACTTGAATGCAAGAATAATACATTTTTAATGTATACTGTAAATAATGTTTAGAAAGGTGGCATAGTGGTGCTGCTACTTCCAGTGGAGTTTGTGTGTGGTCCCCCGGTCTCCAAGTTTATTGACTCGTGCCTGTAACCTGGTCTGGTGGTGCACGTGAATGTAGGTTGAGTGTGTGTGTTCTTCATGATGTAGTGGTGACCTGTATACAGTGGATTCAAGCCTTGTGCTTGCTGATTGGCTCCCCATAAATGGAGACCAGTAGGTGGATGGATCTTTATGCATTTACTTATAATTCATATTTTTGGAGGATAAAGGGATGCAGAAAGTGCCCCTGTTTTCATAATTAATAATTTATGGCTTAAATTGAAAGTGATACCATGTCTGAGTGATGTGAAAAACCATAGTTGGAGCAAATCTGCAATGAACAGGTGAAAACCTCCTCCCAGGATTGTAAAAGCAGCATGTGAAATATATTTGAAATAACCACAGTAAATATAAATCATACAAGCCACTCCATATAATTCAGGCTCACAATTCTTTAAGTATTGTAAATATTTTATACTTGTGCATATATAATTTATGAAATCATGTTTGCTGTGGTTCTACTTCTGTGAAAGCAGCCTTTACATTAACTTTGTTTTCACGCACCTTTAATTGTCAGATGATTGGTATCGTGTTTTCCTCTTTATAACTGTCTTTTCAAAGCGGTCTCCCACAATAATAGTACAGAGTTGTTTAAGTGGAGTTTTACAGATTCGTGTTAGCTTAATATCTTTGCTAACAGTGATTTCTGACTTCTTACAGTAATCACTCATTTTGGGAAAAACATCTTGTATGCACAAGAGCATATTTCATCCTATCCCCAAGAGGTTTCACGTTTGCTTTAATTTGGGAATCAAACGCTCTGCTTTATTCACCCTGTCTCTCTGTCACATTTCAATTAAAGTTGAAATTCTACAACTGCTTTACTAACATAACTAGTGTTGGACATTGGCCTACATGATACAGACAGCCTCAGAGGGTGCCAACACATTGTGAACAAAACAGAGAAAAAACAGTTATGAAGTTTTGGGGAGTCCACCCTGTATATTATAAGCATCACCAACAACATGCAGAGTAACCATAAATGACTGAGTCACGATAGACTGACCACCAGTGGGAAGGCTTGGGTTTTATAGGTGGAGAATAGGAAGGGGTGGGATCTTAGGCAGAAGTCTTGTCTGCAGGTGGGTGTGTTATAGCAGTCGAAGTAGGTGGAGTCTTAGGTAGGTTTTGGAAGAGGGAGAAAAGGCATTAGTACTGTTCATGAAACCCTGACTCCGCATCTTACCCCCAGTTAAGCCCTTAGACTGCCTTCCATGCGCATGTGTGTAACAGCATGATTAATAAATAAAGAATAATATAAACCAAGAAAACAATCAGCCATAAGAAGGCAGCCTGTAAGAATGTTCAAACACAGGGAGAGGTTCCGCTACCTTCAACTATAGTATCCGTCTAAGCATTTTAAAAAACAATTAATCCAGTTTTGAATTGTGCGGGAACATGGGTTACAAGGCAGAAATGAACCCTTAATGTGGTGCCAGTCCACTGCTCATTCACACCACCAGTTACTGTAACATTTTCATTAACGGAAAATCAGAAAAAAAATCCGTACAGAGAATGTGAAAATTCAAGGAAGGCAGTGACCAGGCCAGGATTTGAATCCAGGTGTCTGGAAAACTGAGGCAGCAATGCTAACTAGTGTTTTAGTGTGATGTCCCCACTTTAAGGATGTAGAAAGAAAGTATTGCTTATGCAAAAATCCAAAGGAAGAAGGCGATGATTGTTCTATAGAGAGAGAAACTTCTTTTACTTATGTCAGACCTCGTAAACCTGGAGCAGTTTATTAAGACTCTCCATCTGCTGTGCTGGAGATAGTTCTGAGCACAACAACACATTTGCTGATGTTAGAACATTAGTGAAACAGTAAACACAACTGTACACAGATCTACATTACAGTATCAAGCAAAGTGAGTACATAAAAAAAGCAGCCATAAGATCTCCCCAAGTGGTAGTGACATTATCATTCGTTGGATTTTGAAATGTGACAGGCATGTACATCCTAGGCTTCTGTGTCACTAGTCTTGTTGATTTCTTATAATATTATTTTCACTTGAGTTCTAGAATTTCTGAATTGAATGTGTCAGTTTGCTGAGCTATTTCTCAAGGATTACCACAGTTGGCAGTTTATATGAAAGTCCAATATATATATATATATATATATATATATATATATATGTGCCCTGTACAGTGTATATATAATATACAGTATATTGTGGTCTGGTGCAGGAATGACAGTTCACAGAAAATAAAATTTGTGACACCATCTAGGTCATACTGTTTAATTCAATTGACAGTTGCCACTTGGTGTCCAGGCTTCTCACCTTTGGGCTTTTAACAAGGCAAAAAGGTTTGGTCTATAGCCACACATTCATAATCTGTAAATCAGAAATCGCTCTGGTCACAAAAGACACCTCCTTCTGGGCAACCAGGGTTCTTATAGTTAGGGAACTGTAGGGGCGGGGCTAAGTGCCCTCGCTGGGTTGTTTCTTGGTGTTGTGGAGAGAGAAGGAGAAGAGAATGTTAGTGACAGCGTCCCCTCTCATCCCGTCGGGTTATTGCATACCTCGATCGAGACCGTGTGGAGATCTACTGAGATTCATGCGTGACAATATATTCACAGTATATACATATATACAGTGCATCCGGAAAGTATTCACAGCGCATCACTTTTTCCACATTTTGTTATGTTACAGCCTTATTTCAAAATGGATTAAATTCATTTTTTTCCTCAGAATTCTACACACAACACCCCATAATGACAACGTGAAAAAGGTTTACTTGAGGTTTTTGCAAATTTATTAAAAATAAAAAAATTGAGAAAGCACATGTACATAAGTATTCACAGCCTTTGCTGTGAAGCTTGGAATTGAGCTCAGGTGCATCCTGTTTCCCCTGATCATCCTTGAGATGTTTCTGCAGCTTAATTGGAGTCCACCTGTGGTAAATTCAGTTGGTTGGACATGATTTGGAAAGGCACACACCTGTCTATATAAGGTCCCACAGTTGACCGTTCATGTCAGAGCACAAACCAAGCATGAAGTCAAAGGAACTGTCTGTAGACCTCCGAGACAGGATTGTCTCGAGGCACATATCTGGGGAAGGTTACAGAAAAATTTCTGCTGCTTTGAAGGTCCCAATGAGCACAGTGGCCTCCATCATCCATAAGTGGAAGAAGTTCGAAACCACCAGGACTCTTCCTAGAGCTGGCCGGCCATCTAAACTGAGCGATCGGGGGAGAAGGGCCTTAGTCAGGGAGGTGACCAAGAACCCAATGGTCAGTCTGTCAGAGCTCCAGAGGTCCTCTGTGGAGAGAGGAGAACCTTCCAGAAGGACAACCATCTCTGCAGCAATCAACCAATCAGGCCTGTATGGTAGAGTGGCCAGACGGAAGCCACTCCTTAGTAAAAGGCACATGGCAGCCCGTCTGGAGTTTGTCAAAAGGCACCTGAAGGACTCTCAGACCATGAGAAAGAAAATTCTCTGGTCTGATGAGACAAAGATTGAACTCTTTGGTGTGAATGCCAGGCGTCACGTTTGGATGAAACCAGGCACCGCTCATCACCAGGCCAATACCATCCCTACAGTGAAGCATGGTGGTGGCAGCATCATGCTGTGGGGATGTTTTTCAGTGGCACGAACTGGGAGACTAGTCAGGATAAAGGGAAAGATGACTGCAGCAATGTACAGAGACACCCTGGATGAAAACCTGCTCCAGAGCGCTCTTGACCTCAGACTGGGGCGACGGTTCATCTTTCAGCAGGACAACGACCCTAAGCACACAGCCAAGATATCAAAGGAGTGACTTCAGAATAACTCTGTGAATGTCCTTGAGTGGCCCAGCCAGAGCCCAGACTTGAATCCGATTGAACATCTCTGGAGAGATCTTAAAATGGCTGTGCACCAATGCTTCCCATCCAACCTGATGGAGCTTGAGAAGTGCTGCAAAGAGGAATGGGCGAAACTGGCCAAGGATAGGTGTGCCAAGCTTGTGGCATCATATTCAACAAGACTTGAGGCTGTAATTGCTGCCAAAGGTGCATCGACAAAATATTGAGCAAAGGCTGTGAATACTTATGTACATGTGATTTCTCAGTTTATTTATTTTTAATAAATTTGCAAAAACCTCAAGTAGACTTTTTTTCACGTTGTCATTATGGGGTGTTGTGTGCAGAATTCTGAGGAAAAAAATGAATTTAATCCATTTTGGAATAAGGCTGTATAATAACAAAAAGTGGAAAAAGTGATGCACTGTGAATACTTTCTGGATGCACTGTAGTATAGTACAGTACAGTGTACTGTACAATAACTGCAACAGAAATCAAGGAAGGGTTGGAGCACAATTAAATAAAATAAAATAAATGCAAAATTGAACTAAAGCAAAGGAATTAGTGGCATCCTCTTTCCAGATGCCAGTCCATTAATGAACCTGTGGTTATGTGGTAGTCCAGGTCATTATAATTATACAAAAATAAATTGTATTGTATTGTATTGTATAATGGTTCTTCCCCAGAAGAGGAGGATCTACTTGTAGAAGCTGGCTTATCTTAATAGATCAGCGGCTCTCAGATCCTCTGGTCTGTAGATAAAAGAGGTAAAAATGTGAATGACAGCGTCTTCTCAGGTCTCAGAGTGAAAATACAATTGATGCACAAGCACTGAGAATGCCCTCTACTCACGCATTTAATTAAATTTTTCTTGTCAAATACCATTATAGTGTATGCTGTCATACACCGACGTGCTGTTCCAATTGGGATTGCCCATTTGGCTGTATATCATTTGGAAAGTGTACAAGTCATTGCAATTGAGGCAGTGTGGGACTGATGTGAGTCACTAGTAGGCATACTTTAACTGATGGTATGGAGTAGCACAAACTGATCTTTGAGTCTCAACATCCCCACGTTGGGCCCGTGTAAGGCAGTATTTCTCAGCCACTGGGTGTGGCACCAGTGGGTCACAGGTTGCCATTGTAAGTTTGCGAGGGGGTCATGGTGGGTTGCCTAAATCAGTGTTTTTCAACCACTGGTTTGCGACCTGGGTTGCCACTGGTGGGTTGCCGATTGCCGTCATTGATTCGCAAATGGGTCATGGTGGACTTGCAAATAGATTATGGTTTTTGCGATCAGCAGCACTGTGTAATATGTTACCCCATTTTTAAGTGAGCTCATTTCACTAAAGGGGCCGTTTGCAATAGTTGCTAGTGGGTTGTCCGAGAGTTTAAAAAGACAAAACTGGGACAATAAAGGTTGAGCAACACTGGTGTAATGAAGGTGGTCTGGGCTGAATGCATAAGAATTAGCCACATAGAGCAGTGCCAATGAAAACAAACCTTAAAAAGCCCTCAGAGAGTCCAAAAACATATGAGAGTTTGTGAAATAATAATAATAATCATAATTTATTGCTGCATTTGGTTTCTAGAACATTGTTTCCCTAAGACCCTCTTCCATAAGTACAAATGACCTCAACTCGGTCTGCAGTAAATGGGCACATAACTTTATACAGTAAATATATGTGTGTAGAGTTTCATTAAGCCAGTGAGATTTTTATTTTGTTTCCAGTTTAAATTTTTGTTTCTTAAAGGTGACATTGAGCTCATTGTTCTGATTTATCGCTTGTACTCCTTGTCTTTCAGTTTTATTAAATCTCTGAAATGCTGCTTCCTGTGTGCATGACTGGACAAGTCTTTCAATATTAAGCATGCAACACCTTCTTTGGATTTATTCATTTTTCACATGGTTTTACTCATTTACGTATTTATTTAAGAATGATTCTGCAGGTCATTCCACTGCTTGTATCCTAATTCATTCTGCCCTGTAACAGGGCTATGTACACAAAAATGTCAGGAATGTGAATGTCAGTTACCTGCATTTAGGAATCCACAGAGGCAGTTAGGTTACAGCAGGAGGCTGAGCCATGTGCCGTTTAAGGCAATGTCTGTAGGCAAAAGGAAAAAAATACTTTATTTTTAAAGTCTCTGCAGACAAAAGCTGGACTGTGTGCTTTTATCTGGCATGTCACTGCCTACGAGTAAATCAAAGCTTGATAAATGTGTGCAAGCTGCAAATCCTATACTGCAGGAATATAGCCCTGTAGCAGTTTGTAGTATTGTCTTTTTTCATTTGTAAGTATGGGAAAAAAAAAAAACTAAAATATATATATATATATATATATATATATATAAATTTGAATAGCCTCATATACAAGAGATGTGCTTCCTCTTTGGACTTTAAGTCATCAGATTTACTGGGAGGCCAATTAACCGCTGCAGTGTAACCCAGTCAGCAAAAGCCCTGAGCCAACACAATCCAATGCAAAGGCTTGACACTGGAAAATGGAAGACAGATAGATAGATAGATAGATAGATAGATAGATAGATAGATAGATAGATAGATAGATAGATAGATAGATAGATAGATAGATAGATAGATAGACATATCATATATTGGTGAGTTTGTTTTACATTAGCCTTTCCTTAAAAACAAATGATATGTCCACTAAATGTCTATTTCTTGTTTTTTATTTTAACTGGCATCCTTTTTAAACAGTTCAATTGTGTCATTTGTTAACTACTGAACATGGGCTCATTTTCAGTACACATTTCCAAATTTTGACACCTAAATGCATAGTTTTTATGGTATATGCAGTACTTATATATCTGTATATACAGTTTATATATATATATATATATATATATATATATATATATATATATATAGTGAAAGATCAGCCTTGGCACAGACAGACACGGACTCCAAATGTACAAAACACACCATTTATTTACAGACCACACAACTCCAACGCAGTGCCCTTCCACCCGACTCCGGCTCCTCGATGGGAGTGAGGCGGCCCCTTTTATCATGACCCGGATGTGCTCCAGGTGCTCGGTGATGGTCTTCCGGCAGCACTTTCTTGTGTGGCGGAAGTGCTGCCCTTGCACCCGGAAGCACTCCGGGCATACACAGTTCCTGGATCGGCAGCCCTTCCTGATGTGGCGGAAGTGCTGTCCTCCAGGGCTCTAGGACCGTTCAGGTGCCCCCTGGTGGTGGAATGCAGGGGGGCTGCCCTCTTGCGCCCAGGGAAAGATAGTGCCCCTCTCCTGGTCCATCCTTCTTCCAGGCGTCCCAGTGGGGCAGGATCCCTGGTGGTCTGCCACTATATATATATAAATATATATATATATATATAATATATAAATGACCACAATTTTTAAACAAAATGATTTCATTTATTTTAAGAATCTGGAACTTGCTTTTATTTCCTTGAATGTTTGAACTTGACAGATATAAAATGGTCAGCAGCAGTTAATATTTCTATGAATGAAATAAAACAATGTAGTATGTATACACTGCATCGCCAAATCATCCTTATTAAATTAACACTTATATTTAGAAACACTATTTTTATTTTGAGCACTTGAGCGGGTCAGGGAGTGCTCAAGGTAACCATAAAATACTATCTTTCATATATTTTTCCATCCCCTACGTAATGAAGGCTTTTACTAAAACAGATTTAGTGAGAAAACAAAACATGTTATTGGTCCATAGCTGGACCCTATGTATGTATAGGAAAACCCAGTTCAGTTTTGTAATTGTACCTTAGCTTTTGTGCACCTATGTCTCGGTTACCAGGTCGGCTCCTCTTACTGATAAACAGGCCTGTCCTAGGCAGGATTTCTTCTTCTATGTAAACTGTCAGTAAACCAAATTCCTGTTCCAGAGTTCCTCTCTTATACCTTTCATGGATCCCATGATTAGGCTTTGCTCCTTGCTTATTGTGTGGTCCCCGCCGCTTTCTTCTAGTTGCCTTTCAGGCCATGTCTGCCCTCTGATTTTTCTGGACTTCTTCTGGAACGAGACAGAAAGAAGCTTTGAGGCCTCTGGAGTTTTGTTGTCTTTTCCTCTCATTGGTTAATTTGATGAACTGTGCAACTTAACACTCTTGAGTTTGCTGTGTGACAGAGTTGCATCATATAAAGAATGGTTTGAATAAATACAATCTCATTCTCCTTATGCAGTACACTTTTATATGGTTTACAAATACTTAAATAGTCATTTATTATCCATCAGTTCTTTTAGATTATCAAACTATTGTCAGCTGAAGGATGATATAAAATGTTACCTTCAAAAAGAGAAGCTCCCTCCATGCACTTAAGTGTTACTGAAACAATGTTAATATTAGGCTGCAAAGTGATTGTTTGGAAATATGGCATGGACTTTGCTGCCGCTTTATACTGTACTGTATGTTCTATTTAAACATCAGCATTTGAGTTGCCAAACAAAGTGTATTTTCTGTGACGCATTGTTTTTGTTGAGCCAGCTGTGGGTTTTCCATGTGTTGTGTGTGTTCTCTAATGCTAAGACTTTTTCTTCTTTGGCACCCCAGCGGGTGGAAGAGGAGGTGTTGGTGGTTGCTTCGTAAATGTCTGAAAAGAATGGTGAACAGCTTTATCCTGTTTGCTGTCAAAATACAATAAACATTTTAATTTAGTAACGTTTTTCCAAACCGGGATATCAGCAAACCAGCCTCATGTTGATTTTGTTTTCATCTGAAAATCTTCCTACATCTTTTAAGGAGCTTCAATTTTTAAAGCATTGCAGGCTTAACCCATCCTACCTTGTGCCTACTGCTGTCAGCAAAGGCTCCATTGCCTGTGAGGATAACCTGGATTGACTTTAGTCAGGAAATGTATGGATATTTGGATTAAAGTTGTAGAGTAGTTTTCTTTCATTCACTTAGGTGCATGTTTTTGCAATGTTTTCTTCAGAAGTGATATTTAACAGTTTATTATAACACAAATCAGTGCTATTCATTATTCGTCTGTCCCACAGAGAGAGAGAGAGGAAGTTAGTGCATGCCTGTACTGCATGTGCCACTTCAATACACAAGTGTCCTCTTCAGTGTGAGGCTCCAACTTTGATACAATAAAACTGTTTTCGACTCATCAGAATTGGAGTGATAGCGTATGGTAATGGATGACAACTCTAGATATTATGTTTGCTGTTTCTGTGCCCGTAAATGGCAAATAAATTATGCTGAGCAAATCAAGGATTGCGACACTCCATTTTTATAATATGCTTGTTAGTCCACTTCTGTTTTAGCATGTGAAGTTCTTGTCACCATGATACCAAAAAGACTCCAGCTCTATGACCTGTATGGAAAACAGCAACCAACAGGCTAAAAGACATGTCCTACTCTAAGAGGCTGAAGAGGTTAGCCCAAAAGACTATTTGAGGTCTTCAAAACTCTGGAAGCCTTCAGTAAAACATATCTTTCATTTAATGAATGAATCACATTTGCATGGAAGGTATGGAGAATTCAATTTAGGATGGAATCTGCAGAGCACTTCTTTACAGAAAGGACTGTAGGAATCTCAGAAAAACTCACGGATTTCTTACACCTGAAGTTGAAGTGGACACCTTGATGGCTTTAATAAAATATGATATTAGGACAATGTGAACCCTTTCTTGTGTTTTTAAATCTCATGCAGAAACATTTTGTATTCAAAGCTAACATTTTTACTTCCTATGTGTAATATGTGACATTTACTTACATTAAATTTCACCCGCCGCAAATCTGGCCAAGCTTAAACTCTGAATAACGGGAGACAGGCTCCAGCTCACAATGGATCATCATCTGGCAGTGGATTGTAGGATTGGGGGTGATATAAGTGAAGGAGCTGCTGAGGAGCTGAGGTATTAGGCCGATAGAAGGCACAAGAGACAGAGAGATGCTATGTTCACATATTATGAGACAAATAAGATTAATGATCCATTTTAATTATACTGTATAGCACACAATATAAACAATGTCATCTCTCTTCATGTAGTTCAAATTCATATAAAAAATAAATTGAAGAAATCCAAAAAGTAATAAACATAAGATTAAACATTAAAATAGTGGATATGCTATAATGATAAAATTCATAAGAACAACAAATAACTTATGTTAATGTTGCGCTGTAGGAAGCATAGCAAGTTTTTATGAGACAGATCAGAAGAAGAGATGTTAAGCGCAGCAAAGGTCAAAACCAGGAGACCAAAAAATCTTAAGTGAAAGAATCAAGATGTGAATCAAAATCAAGGTCAAAAATCTCAGAGTAAGGGTCAAAACCAGAAAATACAATAAAAATGAATTAGAGGGGCTAAGGTTAGCATGCAAAATGTGGAAACTCAGATGAGGAAGAGCTTTTGACAGCTGACCCTTTAGCATGTTGCATGATTAACACTGGGGACACGATCTCTGTGACTGTGCACCTAACAACTGCCAAAGCTACCTAGAAATGGGTGAACAAAAATGGCGACTCGCGTTATAAACAAAAAATGGCATTGAAGATATTTTAAAAAATTATTCATAACTAGAATAAATCATTTGATCAAATTTTGATGCAAGAATCAAAATCCTGGTAGAAGAGAGCTTTAAATAAGTGAAAAACAACAAGGAAAACCTTTCTAAAAATGAATAAACAGACAAATCATAATGATTAATTGCTAAAACAGCATTCATTTGAATGTACATGATGTGATGTTATAATCTCTTATGCCTATAAAAGGTCCTCCACACTAAACAATCTCACTGTTTCTTACCACCACCATGCTAGAGACTGAGACAGTCTGTCATAGACAACCCCCACCGCCAACTTCTCACTGATTAGCAGATGCTACTTGTGACACATCTTCAGTTGTGTACCTCAATGTTATTGGTTGTTTCGGCCTTTTAATTACAATACAGGCCCACCACAGGCTCATCAGACCCAGGTGTGTATGCCATGCACTTTGGGGGCCAATTAGGGTCTTTCCTCTTCACCCATATCCACTGGCTACAGTTTTCTGCTGTCCCTGATGCTTCCTTAGTAATCCGACATAGGGCTCAGCAGCCTACTAGTGGAAGTTGCTATAAAACCCCAGCAACCAACCTCCACCAGATGGGCCTTTGCTCTCCAGCCTTGCTGTTCTGCCTCAGCTGCCAACTCAGTGTAACTTTTTTCTTGCTCTTGCTTCATCAAATGCTCATCCAGGGCATTGAAAAAGACGGGTCTTCAAGTTTCCCTTAAAAAATAACTGTAGTGACGACACCAAAACAAATAGGCATGGGCCAATGGAACAGAAGGCTTAGTCAACCATGCTGGGAATAATGAGCTCTCCAGATGGAAGTTTCATGTATGCCTATGTGGGGCAATTCAAAGAAAAGACAGTGCTGCCAGAATTAGCCAAACTGAAATGTAATGTTGCTCTCTAACCACATTCACCAATGTAAAAAATTAATAACTGTACTGCCACGTAGGTGAAAAAACGGAAAAGATCGATGAATAACAGACGGAAGAGCTGGTGGTTCAGTAGCATAGACAAAGACTGACTGCTTTTCTAAGCTCAAACATCCCGAGCTAAAAAAAGAAGTTGGCAAAAAGGGATCAAAAGATGGATAAAAACGGAATATCAAGAGAACCAGACACCAATACTAAAAATGCAAAATTTATACTTAAAAAAAGGCGCACTATAGTTCGCAAAATGAAAATGACTAGAAAAGGCAAACACCCTGGAATAAGCAGCTACAATCTCAGCAGGTGATGACATCATGAAATGCTACTGCTTGTGGGTGTGGCCTAGTAATTATGACCTGCATCCTAGCAACAACTACTTGAAATGGTGACGCCAATGTATAACACCTCTAATGATATTAATTATTTACATATGCCTAGCAATAATAACTTATAAAAACATTATAAAGGAGATTCTTTGATGTCCCAAATCTTCTATAATCTAAAAAATAAACTTGAAACAAAATTTATACAGAGAAAAATTGTCTCAATCATAACAATAACCAGCATGAAAATCCTATTTTTGTGGTTGTATTGTTTGTCAAGCAAGTGATGCTGGCTTAAATTATTTATTTTGATATTTACTTTAATCTTTAATTAATCTTTGTGAGGTTTGAGCAGCAAATCAACAGCAACCCAGTGTGTCTCCTAAAAAGCTGATGGTACTTTTGAACACAGGAAAGTGGGAGATGAGATGTTATTATGGAAATTCTGATAATTCCTGTAGCATGTTAAAAGTAGATGATGGTGTGGCGTGGGGTGGGGGGGGGGGTTGTTGTATGCGTTGTTCTTTCTCCCTTCATTTGTCCTTGCCCTATTCATGAACTGATCATTTAGCCAACTAATTTTGCCGGCTCTCTGTATGCATACATTGATTCCTTTTGTAAGCACTTTGAAATAAGGCTGACAATTAAAAGCGTTATACACAACAAAGACTGATTGATTGAGAGAGGGAGAAGCAAGCAGGAAAAATGTGCTATCTGTGCTCACTGGCTTTTTTATATGTGGCCTTACATTTTATACCTTACAACACAAAGAGCAGTGCCATAGATCAAGAAGTAAAAAACTGCATTAAGTGCATGCAAGGAAGTATTTCAGCATACACATAACAATACATTTGAGCTTGAAATATCCCTAGTTGATGGCAGCGTTTTGCTTTTCTTTGGCTCATAATATGCACACTTAGCAGGTGGAATTAAAGAAGTGATTCTTCACAAAGGCATGAATATGGTATGTGTCAGTGCAGGAAGGAAGAAATCCTTTTACAGGAGCGCATTCGCCAGATGTTTGCTATTTCATGACAAAAACATGACTCAATTACAGTCACTGGAAAGTTTGTTAACTTGAGTGGAAAAAAACAGATTTTGTTTCTTTCAAGTTACGTTTTTTAGTCGCTTTGCTGTTTTTTTTTAATGGGTTATATAAAACTTCTTGTTAAACATTCTTAACAGTGCTGCTTAGCATTAAAAGTATGATTTGATGATCGAGCCCATGCTGTACTGTAAAAGTGCCAGTGGCAGAAGCAAGAAGGCTGCAGAATCAGATCCAGCGTCAGCTGGGCTTGGGAGCGTCTGTGGAGTCGCTTGACAGATCCCACTTGATGTGTCAAATACAGCTGGGGCCCTTCATACCTGCCCCCTCTCCATCACAAAATGTTTAAATGGGAAAGGATACATGACACTGTGCTTTGACATCACACAGCAGAATACACTGCACAAATCGTGTCTGGCTATGAAGGAAGAATCAGTAATATAAAGAAATAAACCAAGCAGCAATGCACAAATGCCATTTCAGCAAATCTTTGACAAATGCACTATGCAAATGCCTTTTACACAAATCATTGATGATAAAACAGAATAAAAGCTTCACAAGCAGAATTTCAGTAAACACAGCAAAAACTTGTTACTGTGTGTTAACGTTTGTCATATTTGCTACAGCTTATGCCACACGAGATAAGCGATTGACGCGGGGGATGTGGTATTTTGATGGCAGCTTATTCATTTGCATTGAATTAATGAGGCTGCAAAAGTCTAATCACCTTGGAAGACACTGCTGGTGAGGCACCTTATATTGATTGCAAAAACCAGTAAGTAGACTTGAAGTGGAGCCGATTACATCTAATGCCCAGCGGTGGTGGCAGCTTCTTTTGTCAGGATATGTGACTGCTCAGATTTGGCGTGATCTGTGCCACAGGACAAAGACCAGCTTCAATGATAGCAGGGGTCAGGAGGTCTGTGTAATCGTCTTCAAAAAATATTCTATTAAAAGGTTATAGTATGTTGAAAGAATTAAAAGGATAACAATTCACTTTTCCAAATCCCTAGTCCTGCCTACTCTTTAATCAACTCTGTGCCTCTCTTTCATGTTGTCTTTTCCTTCACACTGTTTCTTTCATGTTACTTTTTTTACTTTGTTATCATCCATCTTCCTTGATCTGTTATTTTTTTGGAGATGTGTTTGAAAATATTCTATCGACATGATGCACAAGTGTACCCTTTCACAAAATCACAGAAGTGCTCCAGTGTGGCTGAGCTTGACTCTGTGCCAGGTTCATTTTTGTTCACTCAGAGTCAGAGAGCCACCTTGTCATTTGGTCCATGATCTTTAGCAGGTCACCTATAATTTATGAACATGATGTCCTGGAGATAACATCTCACCAGTTGTGGAATTAGAGAGGCATCACTAGGAGAATCTGACTTGGTTGAAGAAGTGAAAAGAGGAAATCGTGTTGTACCTTTAGATATGGAGAATTAGGAATACAATATGAACTCTTGTTTTGACTTCAGAATTAGGGTGCCAATAGTTTCTTTCCACATCTCATTAGTGCTGAGAAAACCTTGTGATGCTTTGACCCCAAACTGTTTCCTTCTTATCAATCACGCATGGAGTGGCCAACAATCTTACAGTGAAATAAGTGAATGTTTTAATGGATGGTTGGAAGAAGATTCAGCACCATCACAGAATGTAAGAGGCAGGAATAGGACATGGTCCAGCAAACAGTCGCAAAGGTGAATCCTGATGTAGTTACAAAAGAAGTAGGACTTACTTGTATGTTTTAACCATAGTGTCTCCAGTCCTATGAGATGCTTTCCATTAGTTTTTCTGCCTATAACATTCTGCCTGTCCATCATGTTGAGCCTCCAGGACAAACATTTCATCCACTGTGGAAAACAAAAACAGACTCAAGTGCTGGATGAGTATATCCAGGATCACTAGTCAAATTTTTCTTGAAACTGTTGAACTTAGTCAAGAACCAACTATTTTGATTTGAGTATTTCATTAAGATTTATAAGATTTTCAGGAGTTGTTTGAACAAAGTACAGTGGAACCTCAGGTCACGACCGTAATTCGTTCCAAAACTCTGGTCGTAACCCGATTTGGTCATGATCCGAAGTAATTTCCCCCATCGGAGCGTATGTAAATACAATTAATCCGTTCCAGACGGTACGAACTGTATGTAAATATATTTTTTTTAAAGATTTTTAAGCACAAATATAGTTAATGATACCATAGAATGCACAGCGTAATAGTAAACTAAATGTAAAAACATTGAATAATACTGAGAAAACCTTGAACAACAGAGAAAACTAACATTGCAAGAGTTCGCGAAACAAACCGATCGCTGTAAACACTTTTTTTAATAAGTTTTAAGCACAGGGAAAAAAATGAACATTTGAAAAATCCGTAATTTAATAAACAACCAAGAAAAGTAACATTGCAACAATGCATACTACGAACCAATCGCTGTAAACAGAAGTGAAGTGGAGGTTAAAATCCAATAGAAAAAAGTCTACATTAAATACAACGAGGTTAAAACAATGCTCGAATCAGTCTCTTTAAAAACAAGCCCAGTGCATTCTTTAACTGGCTTCTCGGCCTTATGCCAGCCCTCTCTCTCGCGCTCGCGCGTCTCTCTGCCACTCTCTCTCGCTCGCTCACACTCTCTCTCTCTCTCTCTCTCTGTCTTGCCCGCTGCACAGGGAGAGACTGAACACATGCAGAAATCATCGGCGCGCACAAACCGAAAGGGAAACTGGCTTGTTCGTATACCGAGTGTGTGGTCGGGAACAGATGCAAAAGTTTGGTGAACTTTTTGGTCGTAACCCGGTTTGTACGTGTACAGAGACGTTCGTGAACCGAGGTTCCACTGTATGCATCAATTTGGGGGGTTTATGACCTGAACAATTAAATTCTGAACTTTATTTTCAACAAGAAGGGTTCCTGAAAAAGTTGAATCACTTTACCATTATGCCTCAACACCATTTTCAAACTTTAATGTTATCATATGCTATGGCATTTTTCCCAAAATGCTCTAGGAATGTGCAACACATGATGTCATCAGAGCAATGGAATAAAGGTTGCCTCATGCACTTCTCGGATATCGTAAATGTAGTGACAGTGTTGCACAGAAAAGGTAGGAACTGAGAAAGAGCTCCAATGATGTCACCAGGAAGCGCTCCTCTCACAGTGTTGAGAAGTGGTATGTTCTCCGCTGGCACTAGGAGTGCTCCTGTGAGTACATGCTGTAAGGTGACTACTCCTTGATATTAGTTCACCACAGTTCAAATCTGCAAGCTGAGATGCTTTGGGAGGGGTGAGTCCAAAGCAATTGACTTGGCAAAGAGAATGGGATTTGCACTTTGGACAGGTGGAGTGTAGTGGGGGTATTGCACGGAAAAGGTGGGGCCTGAGAGAGAGTGAGAGCTCAGCTGATTTTACTAGGGAGCATTCTGCTTGTAAAATTCACAAGTGGTATCTGTACGTTTCAGACTAGGAGCTCACGGTGTAAGGAGGCTGCTTCTGAGCCAGATGTTATGTGTTTGCGGTTGATCACTAGTAGTTCACCACAGTGCAAATCTACGAACTGAGATGTTTTAACATGTGAGTTCACTTCAGTACAATAGATTAACATATAAATGGGTGTGTGATTCTTATGACAAAAACTTTTCCAGTTTCACAAACATACTTTTGTGATTAAGGGTCTTCATTTTTCACTAATTTTTTTAAGTTCACAACACCTCAATTAGACTTTTGGAACAAAATGTTTTGAATTTTTGACTATGAGTCATCTCCTGATCCTTTTCATTTTAAAAATTCTCAGTATCTGAGGTGAGTATCATGAGGTATGAGTCAAGTCAAAGTAAAAAAATTACCAACAATAGTAGGTATAGAATTAAAACTTGAGAAACCAAAGGTTTATTGCTGAGCTTGCAGTGGCAGCCTGGATGTCCTTCTATTAGATAGTTTATTGCCGATGAAGAGCAGGCATGCATTGTGCCTTGGAATATGTTGCTAAGCAACCAAAACAAACTCCTTGCAAAAGCTGAATAAAAAAAAACTTAGTTGTTACTTAAAGGAGGCCCAGAGTATTAGATCAGTGTCCACCATGGGGTTATTGTACTGCACCAACAGAAAATCGTAAAACCAACCTAAATTGGTAAATGTGGTCAGTATGAATTGAGAAAGTCGACTTGAAATGAAGCATTTATAGAATTTAGGACGTGCATCCATCTGTCCATTCATTTACTCAATCCAATTCAGCTTTACAGACAGATAGATAGAAACGAAAGGTGCTATATAATAAGTAGATATGTAGAACCACAAAGGCTCAGAACATAAAACATAGTCCAATACAGTAAAAAAAAAAAATTCACTCAATAATAATATTACAATATGGGGGAATATTGTTTCTACGTAAGTGTGCCTGTCATGCACTTTGATGACTGTGGTGATAAAAGTAGTACTCTGTAGCCCACTATGGGAATCAGCTATGGGACAAACTATTGATGACTACTGGGTCCCAGTATAAGAATACTGAATGTAGATGTGTCTGCAGCAGAAGCCTGTGAGAGGAGTGAAGATGTGACCTGTAGTATTCGTATGACTCATGCTGCTCATCCTCTCCATGACATATTGTTCTAGACCACCATGTCATAGAGAGGATGGGCAACCTGAGTCATACCTGGCTTGTTATTTTGCCATCATTCGTTTTTCTTCCTCTGCCTCCAGTGCAATTCAGGATTCATTTTTCCATATGTTTTTTACCCAGGAGCTGTTTTGCCAGTAACAGGGTTGCTGGGAACCAGAAGCTTTTGCAGTTCTTACAAGCACAAGGCAGGAGCCAGTCCTGGACGAATTAAACAATAAGAAATGATAAGAAACAAAGGGGAAGACTCAAGGCCATGTCACATTACATGACTTTTTCAGTGATTTTCTGTCACACAGTCTTTGCTTACATAATCTTAGCGAGTTAGAGGCAGTTGTGGTGTGCTTCCATGACCATTAGTTGTGTAGTCTGACATATCCAGTGACTCAGTCGAACCTGACTGTGACTTGCCCCAACAAACTCAAAACAGGTTTGGTTTTGTCTAAAGTTGTGGACACAGGCAGTGTGTGCATAAGAACTGACAACCAATGAGCACCCACTCAGATATAATGCAGCTACGAGGCATAAAGAACACAGGCATTTTGGACCTGACAAACAGAACAGAGACTTGTCTGTCTGATCTCATGTGCTTTATGACTGCGACAGAATGGGAGAAAAGGGCAGAGATTGCAGCTGAATATGCAGTACCTGTAAATGTTTTCAGCAGGCCCCAGCTCTGTCAGGCAACACAACACGACTGTCAGAAAGGAATACTTTGGAAATGTGAAACTGTGCCATGAAATAGTTGTATAATCTGTCATATTCTAGCAACAAGATCAGAAATCTAGTCGTCAAGACTGACAACCACTCCTATTAGAATTTGTGTAATGTGACATTAGCTTTACACGTTTAACATCCATCCATCCATCCATTTTCCAACCCGCTGAATCCAAACACAGGGTCACGAGGGTCTGCTGGAGCCAGTCTCAGCCAACACAGGGCACAAGGCAGGAACCAATCCCGGGCAGGGTGCCAACCCACCGCAGGGGACACACAAACATACCCACCAAGCAGACACTAGGGACAATTTAGAATCGCCAATCCACCTAACCTGCAGGTCTTTGGACTGTGGGAGGAAACATTATTCTGTAAACTTATCGTTAATTGGACAAAGCAGGTTAGGACTATGGATTACTGGACAGATTTTTTAAAGCATTTCATATAACTGAGAGGCACCTGTACTGTATAGTAGGTGTTAGTTAAGACTGTGAGACCTGCCTGTTGGGAAAACTGTCATTTTCATTTGGTGAAATGTGGACACTGTTTGAAAATGCTGCTTTTATTACATTGGTGGAGAATTTGTATCAGTCTCTGCTCTCCTTGCTTCTTGGTATGTACTTTTCTGGATTGAGTCTCAGTACTGTAGCAGATACATGTTGGAGATATGGATGTGTAGGGAGCTTGCTACTATTACTATACTATTCTCTTACAGGAGTTGTATCGTGCACAGGGTCACAGAGTGAATAACTGTTCGCTTTGAAGAACTTCTAGAGCGCTGTTAGCCATTTTACCTAAACTCGTTTTTTTTCCCATTCATGCCTGGTCCTCATCTCCTTGGTCTGGCATATGTTTCTTGTGAAAGACTTGGTTGCAAAAGTGAATTAAAAGTGGGGCATACTGTATGCCTGGCAGTGCTGCTGCTGTCTTCCACCATGAAATTAGAGGACAGAGGCTAGCAGGCAGCTGTTGATAACGGGATTCATCAGGAATTTGTTCCAGTTTAGTCTGTTGCCATATGTTACAAGTGCAGTAAAATTTGATTCACATCTTCCCCCTTTGTTAAAAAAAAATAGGGCATTGAATCAAATGGAGGGGGGAGCATTAAGCAGCAGCCAAATAGGCAAAACCAAAATGATGCTTATACTGTTACCATGTAATATACTGTAAGGAAAAGAAGACATAAAAGACAACATACTATGCACCAAACTGCAGATCTAATGTAAAGGGGCTTTTTCTTGAGGCTAGTAAGGTTCCTAAGATAATCCAGGCTGCCAGCAACCCTACAATTTTCTAAGCAGACAGCTTCCTTTTTTGCTGTCAGGGATCCAGACCAACTTACCAACTCTACTATTTCCACTGAGAAGCAAGGGGTGCAGAAATTGCTGCAAATGTTCTCCTACAATGTAATAAAAGCAATGCCAGAATATCTTACTAAAGTGTGAAAAACAATTAGCACAGGCATAATTCTTTCCAAATCAACACAAAATATGTGTTGCTTATGTTTGAAGTGACCAGCTTATGTGTAATGTGAGTTAAAAACATCTGGAGCCAGGCCTGTACCCTAGTTGTCCTCCTGGAGTTTGTGGCCATATCAGTGCAAGTCACGTGAGCACAGTCTGCTCTCCACTTTTCTAATGGACTTACAAACCAACACACATATAGCAGGCTAAAGTAGACCAGATAATAAGCAGGAGCAGTTTTCTTAAATCGAACAGCACTAGACACTCCCTTAAACCATTCCATCTTTCCTCCCTACTATGCTACCTATCAGAAGGTGGCAACAGTTTTGAGAGAAAATGGTATCAAGAGATAGCACAGAGCAGTTAGAATTCATGTAGGGGTTGTAACTGAGAAGACAATAATTAAGTAACAGGCTCTGTGGTCAGAGAACAAAGCGGTAAGTTGTTACTCAAAAGCGGTACACATAACCAGACCCAAAAAACACAAAACAAGAAAGAAAAAACATAGTCGAAACCAGTAAATTCAAAAATTACCAATATGAAATGAAACAAAGGTTGTTTTTTTTTCTTTTATGAATTGAAATCTTGGATGATCAGATACCTGTGGGACCAGCATCTTCTTATATCATACACTACCGTGGCTGTCCATTTGTCTGTCCAGGATTTTAAATCACCTATAGCTCGCAAACCATTTGATCTATTGACTATGTGACCTCTACCGTCCGCTTGCGGGGTGATGAGTGACCTTTCAAGGTTAGTCCTCTTTTTATTTTAATTTTATTTTATTGTAGAATTAACTCTTGGCAGCAGGGCAGCCATGAGGCACATGCGTACAGGCGCCGTTCTCATCCCTACCACCTTTGCCATCACTTCCTTTACCTCTTCATATCTTAAATTATTCTTGAGGCAGATTGAAGACTTAAGTGCCAGCTTAAGTGAAAAATTAAGGAACACATACTAAGCAATTGCAGCACAAAAACTGACTTAATCAGTTTTAACGCAAAAAGATGCCGACAGAAGAAGACAAGAAGCGGGCCGCTAGGGCGGAGAAATGAAGAGCTGCTCAGGAAGGAGCAAGTGCATCAACCTCTGAGCAAACTAATGCTAAACGTACAGAGAAAGAGGATGGAAACTATGAGTCAAGTGTATTCACTGCACGTTATCGTGCAGTGTGCTGTTACTGGTGGTAAAATATTGCACTAGGAATGTCACAACACATTTCTCAGTGCAGCTTTGTTAGCTTCATGGCAATATAGGCCAAAACCATTTGAACCCATAATGTTACTGAAGTCTTGTTGATGTCCTTCCATGTTGTTATAGATACAACATACAGAAGAAACCAAGTGGGCCATGAAATTTCACAAGTGATTCAAGGAAGCTCTAAGGGGCAAGACAAAAACAAGGCTTATTTGGTTCTCAGTTCTAGTGGAAAAACAGCCTTGATGTAAATCAACAAGAAGACTTTTTCTTCTTCTTCTTTCGGCTGCTCCAGTTAGGGGTCGCCACAGTGGATCATCTTCTTCCATATCTTTCTGTCCTCTGCATCCTGTTCTGTTACACCCATCACCTGCATGTCCTCTCTCACCACATCCATAAACCTTCGCTTAGGCCTTCCTCTTTTCCTCTTACCTGGCAGCTCTGTCCTTAGCATCCTTCTCCTAATAAACTACAAAACCAAATTATGCCACCATGAACCATTTACCATATGGAACGGATGATCCTTTAAAAGTAATGGACAAACTCCTTAAAAGTTGTATTTTTTTCTACACTAAACTGCATATATTCAAAAGATTCTTTGGATGGCTTATCTCATGGGATCAAAAATAATTCTCTGATGAATCCTGTAAAAAGCCTCCAGTGTCCTTGTAAGCCCTTTGAAATGAGAAGGCAGAGCTTTGCCCAGCAGCTCTTTGCTTAACTGTCTCTTCCTTGTTTTCTTTAATTAATATTTGAGTTTGTTCCTACTTGTTTAATAGTTGCAACATCAAATAAATAAATAACCGATGTCTAATTCGGTGTTGATTAAACTCTATGTAAAGGCATATATTGCCAACCTTTGCACACATACAAATGTGCAAACCAGTAATTCTTTGCCTCCCAAAGGTCAGATTACTGATTTTTGCCATGGAGGACCTTATTATAGCTGATTTCCTAGGGGAAGTCTCTGCAGTCGGCTTCATTTATATGTAATCCTTAACATGCAAATTTTACAAAAACGAGAAAGGACTCTTTAAGTGCTCCGCAATTTACCTTAAACACATGACATGCTTTGGATGCAATAACCTGCTTAAAAAACCAGCACCATATAGGAAAATGAAACTCCTGGTTTGAGTTTTGTGTAAACTAATACTCTGATTTGTTTGAGGCTTCATGGCTCTGGTGAAGAACAGAAAGGGGTCAGCTGAGTGCAAGTGATTAAAGGCAATTGGCATATTGAAGCAGAGGTTGCTTGTATCACTTGTGCTCTATATGCCCGCTGGATTTTTCCACCCATTGATCAGCAGTTCATGTGGGGTTTTTTTCCACTGCCCACCAAAATCAAAAGGAGCTGATAATATAGTTTTCTTTTTTTTTTTTTTGCACCATTGCTGTACTGAAGAAAAATAAATGAATAAAACTGTATTTTTAAAACGAATCTTAATAATGTAATACTATCTGACATCAAAATCAACTTTTGAGCTATGACGTTTGACTTTACTGAATATGCCAGCCAGTAAGACATACTGACTTCTAATCATCATCATCATCGCTCGTTCTGATTTTCCTCAGATTAGCCAATTGACCCCAAATCCGTTCCCTCCACTATCTGTGGTCCTCAACATTCTTTTGGGTGAGACCCAATCTTCTCATGTCATCTGAGTCCACCCACCTTCTTCGGCCTCCCTCCGGGCCCTCTACCTGTTTGTCTTGTCATGTCTTCTCCACTACCATGTGGTCTGACCGCAGGATGTAGAAAGGACTTCTCAAATAAAGATACCATCATTTGTGCTTGGGGGGCGAATTTCTGTCCAGTCGCGTCAGTCTGCTGTCATCATCCTGTGGTAGAACTTCTCCAACTGTTGTGTACCTGATCATGTAGAACATGAACAACTGCAGTAGTGCAGTTGTTGAGGGGAATATGGATATGTACAAAGAGCTGGATTCAAAATCAGTAGCCAGTAATTTAACATGCTCTACTAGAAAATGAGGCGGCAAACAGCTACCTGAGCATTGCCAAGGGCAAGAAGAATATAGTCAAGATAATATGGACAAGAGAGAACAAACTTAGCAGAGAAAACAGAGAATTGGCTCAACGAAACACTGTTTGATGCGAGTCTGCTCAAATAACCACAAGTGACGGAGTGACGGAGAAGGAATTGGTCTCACTTGGCCTCGGCAGATACAGTCAAGGGCATCTCAGCAGCGTAGCCACTGCCTATCTCATCAGAAGGGACACCACTTTACAGTAGTTGCCCTTTGGTGTTCTGCCGATTCTGGCACTCCTTTTCTTGAGCCTGTTTGGCCAGAAATTGCTTGGTGCATGCCTCGATGGAACTGAATGTGCTGCATTTCAGAGAATCGCCTTTAGTTTCATTCAGATTAGTTCTTAGATCCATTTAGACAATCCTCGGGTCAGTCAATACAACAGTACTTAACACAGATGAGGAGGACACAGATGCTTACAGTGGAAAATACTGGGACTTTAAAATGAAAAAAGGAAACCCTCTATGTATATTATAAACCCGTTATAAATCATTGTGAACCTGTCAGGTCATACTTTTGCAGTGGTTTACTCTTGGGATAAGGCACGTATAAATACTTATAGATGGCTGGAAAGTGTATTGATTTGAAAGCATGCAAGGGCAGCATGAAAGCTATGCAGGATTTAGATTTTTAATTGCTTTTGGGCTTCTTAGGATTTTCTGTTTCTTAGTAAGGGCTTTAAAATGATCTGTTCCACAGAAGTTCTAAAAGCCATACTATATGCTTGATGAGAGTTTAGGTTAGAATGCTGATTAGTTTAAGCAAGCTGTCTTAATGAATCCATCAACGCTTTTATTTGTTGGTACCATTTTATGGAGCCTATCCTAACAATTGTGGGCCCATCTCTGGGAGGGTACACACTTGTACCTAATCTTAGATGCGCTTGCCTCGTGCCAGTTAAGGATCATTGGCTAACTCAAAATGCACGCCTTTAGGGTGGGGAGAAAACCAGACCTCAGAAGAATGTGACCTGGAACTGTCAGACAGAAGTCATGAACGTCTTCCAAAGCAAAGTGTGCAGTAATGGTGTACAATGAAGGCACACCATTCAAACTTTGAGCCATTCGAGTAAAATAAAAAACTCTAACTTCTTGTCTTAAGATTATTAATGTATTTTTGGACTCACTATTAGTTTAAATGGATGTTCTCTGAGTGGATTTTTCTCAGGGTACTATAGTCTTCCTCACATGTTCTAAAGATATTACATTTTACTTATTTGGCAAACACCTTTATGCAAGGTGACTTCCAACATTTATGATACAATCAGTTACATTTGTTGTTGTTTTCCAATTGGAACACAGGCAGGTCAAGTGACTCAGTCGTGGTCACACAGTGACCGTAGTGGGATTTGAACCTGCAGCCTCAGGGTTTGAAGAAGAAACTCACATGGTTTCCCCATCTATAAATGTAACATCAGTGACTTTTCTGTGAGACACCAAAGTACTTTTCTATACATAGGTATCACAATCAGTGTATTTCCTATAGACCTACATTAGCTATTTATATAAATCATTTTAATTAAGTCTCATAGCAATATCCTTAAGTGTAAGTCTGACACAACTTGCTTAAAATAATTCAGTGAATCAGATAGACTTTCTGTAATAGTTGCATAAATTAAAGCTGGAATGACCCAGAATTTAACTAAGGAGGTTTAAGAATGATATTTTAGCTTTGCTACCTGTCTAAAATGGGTTGAAATCTAAGTAAGCAATGCAGACCTCAGCGTTATTGTTTGTAGTGCCCCGTCTGATGGAATATATTTTGTTATTCATCTAGTAATAAAATGCATTGCATTTGTCATTCCAATAGATGGTGTATCACAAACATCTGTAGTAATAAAATGCATTGCTGCAAATGTTTGTTATGCGCCATCTGTTGGAACAACAAATGTATTGCCTATGTCTCTGTTATATGCCATTTGGTTTGGGATTCGTAAAAGTAGTGTTAATGTTTGTGATGTGCCATCTGTTGGAATGACAAATGCTGTGCATTTCATCACAAGAAATAGTTATGATGCACCATCTGTTGGAATGACAGAGACACAGCAACCAAACGGACATGCAGATATTCGTCCTTTTATTAAGGTGGACGATTTTTTCTAGAAACTTGCATGAATCAATCTATCCATCCATTTATTTCCTTAGCTAAAATAATCCAAGCCTATCTATCTGTCTTACATGTTGATAGTCTAAGTGATTTATTATTATTCCAAATAATGTCACAAATATGGAGTCCTGTTTATATAGCAAGGTGAGTCATTGCAATGATACAGATGTACAACCTGTTCCACTTGTAGTTATGCACAAGTAAATTCAGACAAATAAACTCCTTTGAATGTAGAAAAATAAACACCCTTTCTTAAAATGATGACACGATAGAGTTTGGGTAACACTGTTGCATCATACACAGCAACTGCCTATTGGTAAGATGTACCTGCACTTACAATTGCATATTAAAGACTTGAATTGCCATATATAAATTTAGATGTTTAGAAGTGTATCTCCAAAATAATGCATTCAGTTTGTGGGCCAGTCACTTGTGGAGTGTGCACATTTCTCCCATAGTGTATGGGATTTGTTCATTTTCCTCTCACTTCCTAAAGCTGTACACATTAGGTTTGTTAGGTTGATGGTTCAATACTGGCCTAGAGTGAGTGATTGTGAACCTTTTTGTGTCCTTGAGTCCTGCAGTGGGCTGGCATCTGTCCTTGCCATGAATGGCTTTGGTGCTGCATCTAATTCTGATAGGGTAGACTCCAACTCTTCTTGCATTCAGTAATTCTAATAAACAGTTCCAAAGATGGATTGATGGCGGGACTTATGGTTTGTTATAACTGGAGGCAGGCTCACCTACTAAAGCCAGTTAACCCCGCACCACTTCACTGCTAAGGGCCTTCTGATCCTGTTGCATTGTGTACGTCAGCTGTTTAGTATAGAAAAATGTCTTACGGTTACTCTGTCAGATGCATTTCTCAAGAAACAAAAACCACATCTGCTTAAATGACCTTTGAGAATGGATACGTCTGTGGTTGCTTCAATTTTTACTGCATTAGTCACATATCAGTAACAAAGGATTTTCTTCCAAGCCAACCACTTCCTCCTATCCTTCGCAATTCTCCTTCAGATTTCAGATGCATTTCCTGGCCTGGCCAAAGTGCAAGCATGTGCAGGTGAGCCACCCCAATAAGTTTACTCTTCTTCCTCTTACCAACTAGGTCAATTAATTAAAGCCTCAGTGATGTTGGGACTGGTAAGCAGGCTGAGCTGTTTTATTAAGGATTAAGATCACAATGACCAGGTTAGCAAAGATTCAGAGGTAAGATGGTTTATTCCTGTGCAAAGTGACTGTCGGGTACATTTACAGTCCATGCACACCCATGCTCACTTATGCTGGACCAGTTTAGGCTTATCTAGCAACAGAATTTTGACTAGTGTCTTTGATCAAGCATGTTTCTGCAAACTCGATGAACTTTAACTGCATTTATGTTTAGGTACCAAGATGGGCCTGTAAAGTGTTGGAACCACCAGATCTAGAGACTCCTGATATCACTGCCTTTGAGTTCTGATATGCATTAAAAGATTAACTTTCAGACCACCTCATCACTTTTTTAATTAGTAGAGCCTCATGTTATTACTACTATTACTTATTTAGAAGACTTCTTCACCAAATGCATGTTATCAAAGCAAAATACATGCAAAATATTTTTACTGCTTAGTGGGTTTAAAGGTTAATGGGTTTTTTAAAGTTGGTTTCGGTAGAACATAGGGAGCATTGCTCCCTAACACATAGTCCATGGCTGAAATCTCCTCAGCCACCATCTAGTGTTGCTGCTGCTGTCACAGTCTTCCTGAGTTTTTCCATGAAGCTCCATGCACTCGTTCAGGGGCAACTGGGTGACAGACAACTTAGCGACAGACACTCGGCGAAATGACAACTCAGCAAAAGACACTTCAGCGAAAAGACAACTTGGCGACATCCTTTACCAGTTAGGTAATAGTTAGGTTCAAAGACATTTTTTAATGATATTTAAATGACAACGTAGGGCACCGGAAAATCCACATAATCACCTGCTTTATATGAGAGTCCTGATATGTTGAGAGTAAAGATATTCCTTAAGCCGTACTCGCAGGTCACCTTTTGTATTCTAAATAACGTTATCATACGATTACAATCAATACAATTTATATAAAGGATTAGCAATTTTGGTTGCAGATAATATAAGATAGAGTTAGTTCCATCTGGAGAATAAAGTTCGTTCGTCAATTATATAAATTTATTTTCAACATTTTAAATCACGTTGTCATTTAAATATACAAGTGGAACCTCGGGTCACGAACGTCTCTGAACACGTACAAATCGAGTTACGACCAAAAAGTTTGCCAAACTTTTGCATCTGTTAACGACCACACACTCGGTGATGAACAAGCAAGTTTCCCTTCCGGTTCGTATGCGCCGATGATTTCCGCACGTGTTCAGTCTCTCCCTGTACAGTACATTGTTCTCAGTCAGACGTGCATCGTGCAGAGGGACCTCAAAACTGTAATCTCCTCTCCACCCAGCTTCCTGCTCACTTCCTTCATGCCAGAACTCAACTCATGCAAGGTTAGTTTTCTTGGTTGTTTATGGTTAGTTTTTGTATAAATTAAGGATTTTTCAAATGTTCATTTTTTTTCCCTGTGCTTAAAACTCATTAAAAAAAAGTGTTTACAGAGAGCGGTTCGTAAGGCTATTAGCGTGAACTCTTGCAATGTTAGTTTTCTCTGTTCAAGGTTTTCTCAGTGTTATTCAATGTTTTTACATTTAGTTTACTATTACACTGTGCATACTATGGTAAAATTAACTATTTTTGTGCTTAAAAATCTTTAAAAAAAAATATTTACATACAGTTCGTACGGTCTTGAACGGATTAATTGTATTTACATACAATCCTATGGGGGAAATTACTTCGGGTCACGACCAAATCGGGTTGCGACCACAGTTTTAGAACGAATTATGGTCGTGACCCGAGGTTCCACTGTAATTAAAAAATCTCTTTGAACCTAACTATTACCTAACTGGTAAAAGATGTTACCGAGTTGTATTTCACCAAATTGTTTCTTCGCCGAATTGTCTTTCACTGAGTTGTCTTTTCGCAGAGTTGACTGTCGCCCAGTTGCCACTGAACCCCATGCGCTCTCATCTACCTCATGCACTTTTCACACCGCCGGTTCGAGCTTCTCACTGCTCATTTTGGGTCAGAGTAACACCATCTGTGTTCACTTTCCTCAAATCCATAAGCTGATTAAAGGCAGGATCCTTTCTGGGACTCGCCAGCAGCCATGCACCCAGGCAGAGAATGTCTTGCAGGAACAGTATGCGTTTTATATCAGTAACCTCCTTTCCACTCAGTATACTGGAATAAATTTTCCCATACTTTGGAACACAGAGAAAAAAGTGAGATGAAAATATATTTGGAAATGGTGGTTAATAAACACCAATTACTTTGCAATTTTTTTTGTGAAGTGAAACTCACTGGAAATTCAGTTTCATGTAGATTTGTTCACTTTTTACTACTTGTTACCAAGACAGGCCAGATTTTCAGGGTTACAGTTAGGGTTAGTGATCAGATGAGGAATCATGTTGGCATCATCCTGAACTTCTCACATACTGGGGAACTCCCAGAAAACTCCCACCCTGGGCTATCTTTACAGGCACTCTGTATTATAGACACTTTGTGTCCTGAAAAATAAAAGGACTGGAAGACGAAAATGCCAAGAGGGGTCAAACAAAATTCTTTTTCGAAGGCCAGTCAAAAGTCTGAATACTCTAAAAGAGGAGATGGACGACCAAATGACTATACCCAAGACACCAAGTATTCAAAAAGCTCAAAAGGAGAAGCAAAAAGGTCCCAATACTAATGTCTTACTGGAAGCACAGTTTACTTTCCTCTAATGCTACTAAGGATGACGGGAATTTGTTTGAACTCCAAAACAAAGGTGAAGGGATGTGCACATTGCTATCTCTTAAACAGGCAGGACATGATGAAATAATATGTCACATAACTTCTGTCAAATGTGACTGGCAAGTGTCATAGCAACGACAAACAATATGGCCATTGCCTTGAAAAAACAACACAAAAGAATACAAAAGACACTTAGGTGACATCATAAATGAAATATAAAAAATGAAAAACTTTGACTATAGAGTTTAAAAATCCAAACTCTCACAAGATACACTCAGTAACTATCTATACACAGTGGCATAGTGCTCTCCAACTACCAGTATGAATTTTTCCTACTTTGTTTAACTCAGATGAGTCCTTCTCTAGACCCATACCACATATATCCCATGTTTCTTCTCACAAACTCTTGTAAGATTAGTGGAAATTAAACCACTTACTATAATAAAATGTAAGGTGATAATGTAAACTGACCCTAACCAATGATAAAAAAGACTCAAAATAGCTTTAAACTGGTTAGTCAACAAAAGGATGATGTACTTATATTTTTTAAGGTAATTTAATTGAATATTATATTATTTTTTTGTATGCACAGCTATCATATTTCTGCCAGGGTGTCTTGCCTGGATAGGGTTCATATCCTTGTTTCATGTTCATCTTGTTTATTTTGTTTGTTTTGTTTTATTCCCTAAGACTTGTGTTTTGTGGGTGGTTCCCTAAGAGGCGGGGCCACCTGCCCATCACTGTAAAGCAGCGTTTCTCATGTTTTCCCATGTTAGTTTTATTGTGACCCACTGGGGTACCCATTAGTGATTTGTGAGCTGTTGTCAGAGCAAAGGGGAGCTCCCCCTTGGGGATTCAAACACGACTTCGACGTAGTCACTCGCCGAGACCCACTCACCGCTTAGCACTATCCTCTTCCATTATTAACAATACCAACTCGTGGCCCAACGGCGGTAGACCCACTGGTTGAGAAACACTGCCATAAGGGACTGCTCTCTGCCTTATGAAGGCGAGGGCAACCGACAGTTCCTTGCAGTTCGTCCGAATTTATTGTAGTGTGGTGAGTTCTCTTGTGTTTATTCTTGTGCTTTTGTGGTGTTTTGGGATTTTTCTGGATTCTGTATTGGGATTTTGTTTGCTACTAAATTGCCTTATTGCTTAGGTGACTCTTTTGCCTTTTGTGCCCCAGGGGATTTTTTGGAAAAATACATCTTTTATTTTATAAGGATCCTGAGCTTCCTCTTGTTACCAGCTGGTGTCACACAAATGAGACATACTCAGATAAAGGTTTGGGGCAGCCACCCGTATAATCTGGTATCCTGGCTGCAAAGTCGTTTTTATGAAGTAAACAGCACTGATGTGCATACAATTGAGTCCAAGACAAGACTGAGGAATTAGGAAAAAGGGCAGGGTTTTAAAGGGGAAGACAGGAAGTGAGGTCATAAGGATCAGGGTCGTGTTCGTTCTCCATTGGTTCGAGCCCAGACGTGACGTCAGAGGGGCCGGAGCCAGTAAGGTCTCCTTCCATTGGCTCGGTCCCGGAAATGATGTCACGAGAGCCAGGTGGAATCTCCCAGGAATGGTCTGCAGGCAAGAGAGAAAAAGAGTCAGTGCACTCTGCCACCTCCCGGCATGTCTCAGAACTGCCGTTACTCAAGCCTTTTAGCTGCCTCCCATGCGCACGTGTGTGACACTGGGTTACATGGTTTTCTCCTCTGTTGGAAGTTTTTGGGACTTTGAACTTGGGAACTCTCATAAATCATACCAATAGCCATTTAAGCAGGATTCAACTTACTTGTTCTGATCAAATCTTGATCCCTGGAATGTGACACCTTAACCCTATGAAATTAGAAATAGAAAGTGAGTTCATTAATAAAGAAACTGCAGAACTAAAATATTTATACAGAACATCCTGATCCATTGATTGATGCTTTCTGATGGTAATTATCGCATCATTCAAGGCAAAAACATTTGTACCTGTTTAGGCAGTGTTCCTGCTGTGTAAAGAATTTATTTGTATTTAGTTGCTTGGATAGTATGGTCTGCGTGTCTCAGATTATGCTTTTAGTAGTACATCCATGAGAAGAAGAAAGCAAGCTTAGCCAGAAGGTACACTTCAAGAGCGGTCATCCGAGTCAATAGTGACTCCTCCATTACTTCTACCATTTGACTCTTGTGGTAATCCGCTGAATTTGCTTAGTGTCTCCCGGTCTGTCTTTGTCTTTACGTCTGATAGGGTCACTCACAAAGCCATTGTTTTCATTGTATGTACAGTTCACTTACTGGATTCATTGAAGCATCAACATAAAAGCTTTCCATGGCAACATCGTTTTTTTTTTATATGAAAGGTAGGTGCCAAAATGTGGAGCTGACAGACATTGTTTATGGAAAGTGGCAAGCTGCTCTAGAAGGGCAGTCAGACTTAATAATATGCTGTGCATGTGAGTCTGATGTCAGGAAAGGCAGGATGATAAAATTAGCACTCACAAATCTGCGTTTGTTTTCATCTTTTCAAATTGGAGGGTGGGGGATGTATTTTTATGCTAAAAAAGGAATAGGGAATACGTAACAGCATGGTTTTCAAGCAAAGTGAAAAATCCTTTTATGGTAAATAATCTGTGCAACACTAACTTCTGTGTCAGTCCATCCATCCATCCATTTTCTGGACCTGCTTGTTCAAATGTTGAGTCATAGATTTTGTTAATAAATAAAATCAAAATAAGATTGTCATTTAGTTACTGAGTTGTACCTAGGTGTGGTATGTGAATACATGGTTAAGAAATGTGCAAATATGCAGTACAAGAGTAAACTTTTAACTTTACTTTTTTGTGTCCCCATTTTTGGAGTACAAGCCTAAACAAATATAGGAACCAGTACTTCCCTAATTGGGATCTCTTTCAGGAACTAGTGCCTAAAGCTAACCAGCGTGCCATTATAGCAACTATTGATAAAAATCCTTACAAATGACTGTCTGATACTGTCAGGAATAAACTGAACAGGAAGGCCAAAACCACCCTTCCAAAATCCAATGCCCAAAAAATATTTATTTACTTATTTAACAATAATGAAATACAACTGTACAATAATAAACAAAGAACTAGGGCAGAAATTAATTAGCACAAAGAGCGGCATGAAACTATAATTATCTAACTGAAGAACTTAAGGGTCAGAACAAATGAAGAAGACTAAATAAATGAAGATAAATTCTTCATTTAGTAAAGCCAAAGAAAACATAACTGAATACTTAATTATTTCAGTAATTCTAATCCTTGTAATGACTGCACAGGAAGTAACGGTCATAGATGGTTTTAGATTAAGGATCAGGGGATAAAGTCAGAGAAGCAAGCTGAGGTCGATGCCAGTGAGTAAGAAAATGAGTATTTTAAACAAAGCACAAAACATGAAGAACATAGCGAGAGGGTCAGGAGCCGGGAAGTCGAGTTCTGTTTATTAACAAATATAAGAGACCAGTAACGGCACACTGCAGAAATGCACTTGACTTGAGCATTCATAGTATTCATACTCTGTACATTTAGCATTCACTTGCTCAGAGGTTGTTGCGCTTGCTGCTTCCTGAGCAGCTCTTCTTTTCCCAACCCTAGCGGCCCGTTTCTTCTCTTCTTTTGTCGTCATCTTTTCACGTTAAAACTGATTAAGTGTTTGTGTTGCAATTGCTTAGCACATATTCTTTAATTTTTCACTTAAGCTGGCACTTAAGTCTTCAATCTGCCTTAAAAATGATTTAAGATATGAAGAGGTAGAGGAAGTGACGGCGAAGGTGGTAGGAATGAGAACGGCACCCATATGCATGCGCCGCACGGCCACCCTGCTGGCCGCTGCCGAGAGTTGATTCTTAAATAAAGAAAAATAAAAAGAGGAATAACCTTGGAGGTCAATCATCACCCCAGAAGTGGATATTAGAAATCACGTATTATATGTGTACCAAATTTTAGGTCAATAGGACAAGCGGTTTGTGAGCTACAGGTGATTTAAAATCCTGGACAGAAAAATGAACAGCCATGATAGCGTATTATATATAAAGACAAGAAGCAAAGTCGGAAAACCAAAATGATTCAAAACCAAAAGATCACACAAATATGAAAATATGCACACCTACGTCTTAGTAGTAATATGAACGCTCTGGCGGTTCAGAAGTGTGTGATGCCAAACCTGTATCCCATCATGGCAACGACGTAACATGACATGTGCCTCCATTCATTGAGCCTAGCCATACCCTAGCAGCAACACAAAACAGTGATGGCATTTGTACAAAAACAATATGGTGTGGCGGGAGAAAGAATTCAAAAAGAAATATTCATAAAAACGCATTGGAACGAAATATAAAGGAAATTTCCTTTGAAGCCCCCAGAATGACATTTTAATTATTTTTTTAGGAATAGAATGACTACAAAAAATGTGCAACAAAGTCAAATTATGACAGTCCTGTGCAAGATGAATCAGATGATACAGCAGTAATCAGAAAACCAAGGTAAAGTCAAAACCGGGTGAACCTTGTGAGCCAAACCATAATACAAAAGCACTGAAGAGGCAACTCTTACATGGAGAGGTGAAAAATGCCAGTGCCACTGTGAAGAGCTGTGGCGTCAAGGGTTCTTTTATCTCCCATAGGTGACTGCAGCTCTAACAGCTTCAGCACCTGAGGACCGTAGACCAATTGATGGCCCTACAACCTAAATTGAAAGTAGTTAGCAAAAATGAGTAAAGGGAAGAGGGCCGAAACAAAAAAGGAAAGTGCACTGATTTCAGAGTTTTAAAGGTTAAATATTTTTTGTTGTTATTTTATGAGCTGAAATTGATTTTGATTGTGTTTCTCACATTATTTTTATTTACAGCAATGACTTTTTTATTTCTATTTTGAGAATAGGTTCTACCATTTTTCACAGTTTGTTGATAGTTATAGCCTCACTGCTGTCCTGATACTAAAGGCACTTGACGCGCTTGACACTAGCTGAGTGTCAGTATCCATCCATCCATTTTCCAACCCGCTGAATCCAAACACAGGGTCACGGGGGTCTTCTGGAGCCAATCCCAGCCAACACAGGGCGCAAGGCAGGAACCAATCCCGGGCAGGGCGCTAGCCCACCGCAGGAGTGTCAGTATAATCGTTCATAATCGTCCAAGATTGTGGATATTATTTCAAAGATATTTGTGGAATAGTATTTTCTGTTAAAAGGTTGTTGACTTTCCTCTAGTGTTTTTTACAAAGATTTCTGGTGAACGTTTTGTATTCTTCATTTGATTTGTTTAGATTGACTCCTGCTGGTTTTCTGGTTTTCATTTCTCACCTATTTCCTGGTCCTTTTCCTAAACTAAAGTTCTTCTGCATCCTGATTTTTTTTTGACCAAAAAGAAAAAAGGGTGGAGGCAAAGGCGAGACCACAATAAAAACATAACAGATATGTTACAGTCACAAACCCTAGAGACAAATACTAGTGTAAGGATCAAATATTTATTTTAAAATGAAGCACATCCTGCAATATTCTGTCCATAGCAAGGTACAGCACCTTATTCACTGAAATATGAAAGATTCATTGTCGACCAATGTGGCCTTTGTTTATTAGTTGAGTGACTGTTGTCAATCTATTACTCTGTTCAAGTGGTGTTAGTCTTCTATCAACATCTTCTTTTGGACTGCAGCATTGCTTTTGGCTGTTTGATTATTGGGTGGTGGCTCATTCTTTATGCATTAGTGACATTGTTGTACATGAAGGGTTCAGCGGTCTTACTTTTCCTCATGTACAGTAAGTGCGTGTCTGGTTCCCACTGGCAAAGCACATTTAACACCACTTAAATCTTTATTCTCGCCATTTCCATCAATGGATTGTGTCTACCCACTTGCTTTAAACTGCATTGTCTACACGTATGGTGCTATCATTAAGTAAACAGTCGATTACATGGGCAGGTAAGGGTATCAGTTAAAGTGCAGTGCAGTGTATGAATTCCTAATGTAGTCCAGGTCCTACTTTTAACACGTCATATAAATCATTGCTTACTGATAAGCTGTTCACAGAAAGCAATATTTATCAAGAAAATGAGCAGCTACTACTAAGTTAAAAAACTGTTCTTAGATATGAAGTTGTCACATAATGTAGGCAATCTGCAATACTCCAAATAAAGTGAACAAATAATTTGGTTGAGCTCTCATTATGTGTCCCACAGCAAGTCAATTGTATTTGTAAACCTGTATTGTGTGGCAGAAATAAAGAGTTGTCCATCCATTTCATTCCTGCTTAGCCAAGTCAGGGTTACAGGGAGCTGCAGTGTATCACAACAACAATGGCTGTAAGACAGGAACCTACTTTGGATGGGATGTCATTGTATCACACTTGCACATATTCACACAATAAATTATGAAGAATAATTGGTGGTTTTATAAACTTTACTACCTCACACATAATATTGCTAGAACAGACTCCAGCTCCCCATGATCTTGTAGTAGGATTAGGCTTTCAAAATGGATGGATGGATGTTTCACTAACCAGAAGCTCCTAAGAATGCGCTCTGAAATAATGTCTACTGCCAAGCATTTGCAGACAGTTCATTCAATGTTTAATTTCCCCTAGTTACAAAACCTGTTCCTAATATAACTTTAACAAGATGCAGAAACCAGTGTCCAAGGTTAATCAGTTACAGATACCAGCAGCTCATAATGTGTGTGTGCATGTATTATCTGTTTAGTCAGTCCCAAATCTGGATGACCTGATAGCTCACTTAATGTTTCTGTCAATGACAGTGTCTTTAGGATCTTGTTTTTATTTAAATTTCTCCATCTTCCATCTGGTACTCTATTGTTCTTATCTGAGGAAGAACCTGAATGATTAATGATCAGAACTGTAAATGAAAAAAAAGGAATTGGTTAGATTTGAAAAAAAAAATATATATACTGGAATATGAGCCTCTATGAAAGACGTTTCACATGAACACCCTTCCATTTGCCGGCTCCCCATGGGACCATTCAGAGATTACTTTGTTACCTTTAATTCTGCAAGTTTTGATGTATTAATGACCTCTCACTTCGTTTTTGAAATATAAATAATCAGCCCAGACAGCAATGCATTCTTCTTGGAGAGATAGAATTACCACTAATGGTGGGGTATTGTAAAAATGAAAGGTTATGTTTGCTTTTTGAGCGGGTCGAGCAGCACATCAGCAGTAACCTGTTATTTCTTTCAAAACTAGGACTAAAAATTCAACATAGTGGGAAGATATAGTAGAGTTTGCATTAGCACACAAAATTAAAAAAACACATCAAGTTCTGTCACAAACTCGACAAAAGAAGCCACAAAAAAATGTTTGGGGCAGCCATCCGTATATTATTTTCCTGGCTGCAAAATAGCAAAGAGTTGTGTATATGTTTGAGTCCAGAACAGAACTGACTTGATATGAACAAAGTGGCGGTTTTAAAGACAGGTACAGGAAGTGACTTCATCAAAGGGAGCGGAAACGCAAGTGATGTCAATAGAGGCGGGACCAGAAGTGACATCATCAAAGTAATGTAATCAGGGTCAGAACCGGAAGTGATGTCATCAGGGCCAGGCGGGATTTCCTGTAACTGGTCTGTAGAGAAGTGAGAAAAAGAGTCAGTGCAGTCCGCCACCTCCCGGTCTGGCTCGGAATTACTCTCATTCAAGCTCTTTAGCTGCCTCCCATGCGCACATGTGTGACAGTGCGTATATGAGGTCCACTTTTTCCATTGGTAAATTTGTAAGTATTAATCTGACACTATATTGTCACATGTGCGAAGACCAGTGAAATTCTTTCAGCCATGTCTGGACATACATTATGGCACCATGATAAAGCAGAGTGCCTTACAATGCAGAACTTTATTTTATTTAATGTAGCATTTTAGCACAAATATGGGAAAATACAAAATAGCAATTAGCTTGTCGTGTCTTTCAAAACAAACAATTTGAATGTCGCCTTATGACACATCACGAATGGCAACTGAATATTGTTATGTGAGTGCAACATATTCTCTTCGTTAGAGTTATATGGAGAACATTTTATGGAAGAGACTAGATGGGAAGAAACCATTAATCGTATTTATGACGTGATTTTAATAGCTGAAAGTGAGGGAGATTTGAATGAAACACTTAATCTGAATTAACCACACAAGTCCATAAGTGCACAATACCAGCCTGATGGTGGCTAACAGCTCGAGCCAGTGTACTGTACATGCTAGACAGGAGTCTAAAACATAGCATAATATAACATTCTGAGAGCCACCTAATCCAATTCAGGCTCTCTGTGCACTGGAGCCACGTCTGCAACAGGCCTGTAAATGCAGACTAGTATTCTGAGAATATTATTATTATTATTGGATGGCTGGCTGACGCTTCAACCCTGATCAGAATACATTATTATGTTTATGTTCTGCACATTTTTAGAACTACAGCACAGGTTTAGTGATTCATTCAGGGTCACACAGAGAGTCAGAGGCAGCATTCAGATTTAAAGAGCAATCCCTTAGCCACTGCACTGCCCCATCTGGCTAATGTTGAGGCACTTGTCTCCTCATCTGCATTCAATTTAGGCTTTCAGCATTACTTAATTCAAATCATATTACATATAATAACAAATATTTGCCTTGCTTATGTTTTCTGCCTGTTTCATTCAATCCCTAGAACACATGGTCTTATGTGACAAGAACAGGCTAACTTGTGCTGTGCTGAAGGGGGCCACTGATTGACTCGTGTTCAGTTTGTCTGATCCAGTTACTCCAGGGTGCTCCCATTTCTTTGTAAGACTTTTATGATTGTTGAAGCAGGGTGCAGCAGAAATGCAGATTCTTGCTTTGTTCAGGTTGAAGTAGAAAAAATAATGTTCAACTTGAAAAATCATTTGAGGAATTTTTAAAAGGTAAATGTTTTCTGAAGTAGGAACAATAGCTTTTTGAAGCGTGTATATAATGTGATTTTTTAATCCATTTAAATTGGAAAGGAACAGTTTAGTGAGATGAGATACTTTGAATAGACTCAAGAAGGTGAAGGATTAACATTTCAGTCTGTCGGACACGCATTTGTTTTCTGTAGAACGATATTTTTTGTAATTACTGTGGATACGTTCCACTGTGCCACCATACTGGAGCCCAGGTTGCATTCTCAAGTGTTTGGTGTGGAGTGTGTTTTGTTCTCCTAAGGATCCTGGCTTCCTCCCATAGACATGCTCTCCAGTCTAGGGGTAGTGGATTGAGGGGTGTTTTATGGTGCACTAATGTACAAGGGGGGACTTTAGCTACCTCACATCTTTTGCAAATAGGCAGTAGATACAAGGCAGCATCTCGCAAACCCTGAGCAAATACAAACTTTTGTAGAAAAGTGAAGTATACATAGAGTTTTAAATTGTCATGGCCAATAAATCTCTCAGGGTTCTCCTGCTCCTCTGTTTCGCATCCTCGCTTGGAGAGCCTGGCCACAAACCTTGGGTCTCCAACCCAGTAAGCAGCAGCAGCTATTCAAGTTTAGTATTTTTTAAGACAAAGCTATTCTTTCAGAATTCATGGGCAAATTGTGTTCTTAAATAAAGCTTTTATTTTTTTAAATAATTTAACTAAATGCTGTACTTGTCCTTGCTGCATAAAATATAATCTAAGCCAGTTCAAAAACAAAAGCCTTGAAACTTATCGAATATGTTCACTTTGAAGTGGGAAAGGTTTCAGTTTCCGAAAACGTCTATTCTGTTTCCGAGGTATCTCTGCCTCTGACAACAATGCAAAGTTGGAAGCAATCAATTATTTCACAAATTCTTTGCAATATTTCTTCAGAGGTAATGATACATTACTGTTCACTTGTCTGTTCACGTAAATAAAAACAGCACAAAAGCATTAGAAGCTGTTTAACCTGACATCACCTTTCTACTTCTTCGTACTCGGGTATACAGTATAAAATGAAAGCTTACTTGCTTAAATCCTGAGAAAAACCTTAATAAAGAACAACCGCCATGGCAACATTCACAAAATGATCTACAGGGTAGCCTGCCCCAAGTCATCAGTTGAAATTTTAAAATGACAGAATCTCACACAAATATTTATTTTTTCCAAAAACAGCATGGATAAGCAGTTTTACAATACATGTGCAGATCAATACTGGAGAACATTGTTGACTTGAAAATGGACATGCTGTGTTAGGTAAGTTTGAAGGCTTTTGCTTCTGTGTTTGGATTGGTTGCCCTTATGCTGATCTCACATTACACGACTTCTAGTCATGAGGTATCTGACAACCAATAGCGTGTGCACGGAGCTAGCACTATACAAAGGGGTTAACAGTTATGACAAGCTCAGCCGCAATCCCTGACCTTTAATTTCATTTTTTGATTCTGTTGTGTGATGAAAAACATCAGATATCAGACAGACAAGCTGCTCTTCTGTTTGCGAGTTCCAAAACACCAGTGTTGCTTGTTCCTCGTTACTGCGTTACATGCATTGTACTTCTAGATGAACATTTATGGGTTGCCAGCTCTCATGCCCACAGAACTTGCCATATTGTGGACTAGGTGGATTGAGTCGTGACTGACCTTCACGAAAACGTGCTGCCAACTGCTGCCGACTTGCTAATACTCTGATGAGGCTGTGACTGAATATCATTAGAAAAGTTGTCTAATGTGACTTGACCTTTAGATGCCATTTTAAACTGTGAGAATAGGTATGGTACTTTTCTAAATTTATAAAGAAACCTTCACTTAAGTGCACGACTTCCCATGGCAAATTAATGTATGCCATGATTATGGAATAATACCAAGCTTAACCATTTAACTGGTAGTTGTGTTCTAACTCTAACCCTGTTTTGTTCTGTTTTGGGCATCTACCATGATTTAATCATTCTTTTTTCACTGTTATGATATCTCCGGGCATGACAAAATTATTCTGAGGATATTTCTTGAAACACCAAAATATGAAACTGATTTAGATGAATGGGGTTTGATAATGGTAAATGGGGGAATGAATGGATATAAATGATTTATTTTTTTGTTATTTAGATGTACACCACAAGTTGTTGGTTTAGGGTTCTGCATTATGAATCAAGGCACAAACTAAAATGAAACACACTAGTGAATAATAAGGCATAAATGATGCTCAAGAAGTCCATGCAATGCACTGTCATCCAGCATTTAGATGATAAGGCTTGTATAGTGGATAATGGCTGGTGGCAGGTCGAGTGATTTCAGGACCCTTATGTCATTCTTTGTAGCTCCTCGCTGTAATTCAGGCTGCAGTATGTTTACAGTTTCAGAATTGGGAACAACAGTATCCCTAGCACTGACAACAGATGATGTATTTTGGTCTCAAAAAAGAAAAAAAAAATTGCTTGTCATTTCAAAGATGACCAAAAGAGTGGAAAAAACTAACAAGGTGGATGCAACCTGTGGAAAAAAAATGAAATGGAGGGATTCAGGCAGAACTCCAGAACAACAAACAATAACAACACAGCTACCATCCCAAACCTGATTAAAAATAAAGACTCCCCCACAGCAAGCGAATGAAATGGCAAACAGGAACCAGCTGAAAAATAATGAAAAATAACAATACCTGCCCCCCTCCCCAACCCCCGCATTCCCCATCTGCTGAAATAACAAACTGCATGCGGCCCAAATGTCAGCAAAATGTGCATGTGTATGTGAGCGTGTGCGGCCTGAGGGTTTTTAAACATTTGCAACCTGCTCCTGACCCCTAATATGGAGGAAACATTTATCAGTATGTACAGGAGAGTAAAATATCATTTTTTTTCGACAGTAAAGTAAAACCTTTACCGCTTTCCAGAATTATGTCTGTGCAGATTTGATGAATATATGCATTATAAGTAGAAAATAAGTACCTGCATCAATTCATCCTGAGCACATCCCTGGTACAGAATCATTCTTTGTGACCTTTATGGTAGACTGCTCTTTGTCTTCGTTGTGACTGATCTCTTGAAAGAGGAAACTAGAAATGCAGTAGAAGCCCCTGTCAAAGGATGGCAGCAGAGTGGTTTCCGATCTTCTGGGAAATTTTCCATAACCAGTTAATCTTACGTGCTTGATTACTGGACAGCACGGAGAGGGACAATCTGAACAGCAGATTCACATGGCTATTTTATTGTCAAGTGGCACAGTGGTTAGTGCAGGTACCCAAACCAAATGGTCACTGTCTTATGAGTTTTCAATGATTCCTTTAGATTCTCCATTTCCCAAAAAACATCTCAAAGACACACTGGTTAAGACTATGTCACATTGTGTGACTTCTCCTGCAATTTTTGATTGTAACCTTCATTTACTTAATCTTAGCAAGTTGGTGGGATGTGCGTCTGTGAAGTCGGTCACTTAATGTGACATGCCCTGTGACTCACTCCAGCTTGCTCAGGTTTGATTTTGTCTTTAGTTATAGGGGCGGGCAGTGCATGCATGAGAGCTGATAACCAATAAATGCTCATCCAGATGAACAATTCTTATAACTCAGTGGTGAGAGATAAGGAACCCAGGGTATGTTGCACCTCACAAACAGAAGAGAATCTCAACTGTTTGATATCTCATGCCTTATGTTCTACGATAGAAGGGCAGAAATTGCGGCTGAACTCACTGTACCTGTTAACCTCTTGTACAGTGCCAGCTCCATCAGGCAGAACATCATTGGCTGTCACAAAAAAGGGGTGAGCACAACTGTGCTGGAAGGTCGACACTCAGTTGCTAAATGTGATATGACAAACGATTTTCATTTCCCCAACTGCAGTTGGCAAGTCTAACATGCCCCACAACTAGAAAGCACACAGCGTGATATCGTCTTTAGGTGGCACTAAACTGAGCAGGTAATTAGTGAGTGTGCATGACTGAACCCTCCAATGGACTGAACTCCACCTTCAGGCCGGACCTACTCACTGCTCCTGTGACTCTAAACTTGATTATAGAAAGGGAACCCTTAAGTGACAAGGGGTTGTGGTAAACATAGTGGGTTACTTAAGGAGAGGGTGCTCTTCTCAAAGTCATCCTAAGCTTGATTCCCACAGGTATCTATGTTACGACCAGTATGATCCCTACCTCGCCTCCCGGTGTTGCTCCTTTGTAAAGGTGATCTAGCGACATTGTACCAGTGGCTAAGTTACTGGTGCGCTCCATTAATATCTTTGTTAGGGTATATTTAGGCTTCCATCAAATAAAGCCAGTAGTACCGCTGTCTTCCAGACACCCTTCAATGATAACAACAACAACAACATTTATTTATACAGCACATTTTCATACAAATGGTGTCGCTCAAAGTGCTTTACAAGATGAAGAAAGAAAAGTTTATATAAAACAAAAATAAGATTAGGCAATACTAATTATTAAAGGATAGAGTAAGGTTAGATGGGCAGGAGGACAGAAAAAACGACGACAAAAAAAAAACTTCAGGTGGACTGGAGAAAAAATACAAAATCTGCAGGGCTTCCAAGGCCAAGAGACCACCCACTCCCCACTGGGCATTGTACCTAAGATAAATGATCTAAATCAGTTCTCATGGTTATCAGGCTTCACATGAAAGAATTTGATATTGATGGTCATGTGGACATCTGGCCTTCAATCCATTAATGTAAGGACTGCACGGTGCCTTGATCAGGTGGTGGTAGCAGTGTTCAGAAAACCAGAAAAAGAACAGCAGAGAATGGTATGGTTTAGTAAGGATTGTGGAGTCTTTTAGCCTTCCAGTATCATGTCTAATGCTGTTTGCTGGTACGTATGATGAACCTGCGTCTTATACAAACTGAGTATGTAAAGCTTGCTGTGGCATAAACATTCTGATAAAACATTTCATTTCATAGCTGGTAGAAAGCTATTGAATCTGTCTCTCTTTTTTTTTTTTTTTTTAAGTTATACTATAGTAAGATTTTCCTGACTTAGAAAAACTTCCGGCACTGTCAAAATTTAATTAGTTTCTTCCCGGGCAGTGTTTTCAATCAGCAGCCTTCCTGTACATAACTTGTGTTTGCATGGCTTTCTGAGGGTCAAGTGGGTGATTTTCATGTTTTTTCTTTTTTTTTTACATACTGTATATAACATACTTGGGAATTAAATGAGCCCTGTGCTTTATTTAAAAGAAAAGCCATACCGCAACCCTGAACAAATTCTGAACAAAGCAGCGAGATGTTTTGTAAGTAGGCAGTGTTTAAAACAGACTGCAATAACAATAAAGATTTATTGTTGCACAGCTTATCGTTCCTGCTTAGTGCACTAACAGGAAAAACACATTTTAGCCGGGAGCTTTCTCAACAAACATTGAGCCACATTGACGTTAATGAGATTTACCCAAACTAAACTAAGGCCTAATAACTTCCTCTCAGTGGCATGTGTAGGCTGCATTTACTTTCAGAGTCAGATAGGAGATTATCTGAACAGCACAATGAATGAGACAGGGAGGGGCTCAAAATAACTCGACACAAAGGCCGGGGAGGAGGTGGAGGGCCACTCTTTGGGGACCCTGAAGACCCGACACCCCTAGAGTTCACAAGGGATGTCCATCAGGTCGTGTTTTTTTTGTGTGTGTGTGTGTGTGTGTGCGTGTGTGTGTGTGTGTGTGTGTGTAGTTAGACGAGGACAGGTGGAAAAGATTACAGGCAGCGGCAAGGGACCGGCCAGGTTTTCATAGTGACCCGGGAAGCCTGATCCATATGGAGTTGCTTTTCAGATTTTACACTCCTAATAAGAAAACATTTGAAAGTCAAGTCATATAATTCAACTTGCAGCAAAAAGAAGAAGTTCATTTTATAATATTAGTCTTAATTTAATTTGATTTTATGTGGTTGGCTGCCTCTCTATTCCTGAAGACCGGGGTTGAAATCCTATCAAGGTCACCATCTGTGTGGGGTTTGCACGTTCCTCCCATGTGCAATGGGGATCTCTCCTCCTCCATTCTAAATATGTGCAGTTTGGTTATTTGGTGACTCTAGTCTGACCCTCAGTGTCTGCTCCATGTAAGGCTGATTCCTAAATGCTACATTAGATTATCAATTTATTTTTAATTTGATCACCATTTTTATACAGTTCTAACCTTTCCCATCTCATTTTCTTTCAGAAAATTGGGATTTAGAATTGGGAAGAAAGCTAGAGGAGTTTGAAACACAAATGAACTGAACATATTGTCTTGTATTCACTACAATTTAACAAATAGAAATTAGAGAGGCCCATTTATCTATTTAGTGTAGTAGCAGCCTAGAAAATATGTATCCCCTTGTTTGGTTTTCATTATGATTTCACAAAATTCCAAACAAGAAAGTGCATCTGTCTCAACCAGCGCTTACAATCGACTTGCTGCACAGCCCCAGTATCACATGCAAACGGAGCCTAGCAAGTCACATGCCGTGTCATTTTGAGTTGAGTTCATGACATTCTTTTCAAGTAATTTAAGTAATATAAATGGGGACGTTTGTAACTAATTAACTTAATAACCGTGGACGACATAAAGTCATGGAATGACATTTTTGTTTTCTTCTTCAGTACGTGATAACCAGTAAACAAACTTGAAACAAATACTATAACATTAAATTACTAGTGTCCTGTGTAAAGCATTTACTGTACATTAACCACATTCGTGTGCATGGTAAGATGCTAAAGAGTGTACAAGCCATTTGCTATATTTGTGGAAAAAGTTAAACAGTACAGGTATGTATACCTTGCAGACACGTTGTTACATTTCAGCCAGGCTTCAAATTCATGATTTTTGTCTTTTATGTTCATTCGTAATTCTTTTATTTATGTTGAATATGTGCATCATTCTTTATTTTTCATTTTGTCTATGTATGTGAGCTGCCTTTGTTATGTTCCATGTGTCTTGTGGGTGGTCCCCCAGGAGGCGGGGGTCACCTGCCAGTCACGCCAGAAACTGCCTTGCGCCATATAAATCCAGAGGGTCTTCCACAGTTCCCGGAAGGTCATTTCAAATATTCTTAGTCTGATGAGTCCCCGTGCTTTTGATTTTTTGGGATATTTGAACCTGTGCTCTGTTTTTTGACTATACCTTGGATACTGTATTGAAACTATTTGATTGAATTGCCTTGTGTTGCTGGCAATTTCGTTTTGCCTCTCCTGCTCTTCGGAGGTTCATAGTGTAACAGAGCATTTTGTGATAATAAATTTCGATCCTGTGTTTGCCTTCTTTTCTTGCTGGGGTTTGACAGTAAATCCAAGGGCATTTTTTGGAAGTGTTTTTGGGACTCCTAGTTCATGACACACATATTGGCTCTCCTTTTTTTGGTTCTGTTCATTTCCTGGCAAAAAATTATGTCAGCGCACCAAAATACAGAAGTAAGAGTTTGGATACATGCCTACCATGTTAGTTAGAGTAGACTGATTACTTCCCTACCTTAACATTACACATAAATTCTCTCACCTTACTCTTTGTTTATCTCATCAGTAGTACTAGGGTGTTGTACCGTGTTAGCCGTTATGAATGTAGTGAGAAGTCAAGCAAAATGACACCTTTTATTGGCTAAGTAAAAAGATTACAATATGCAAACTTTCGAAAGCTTGCATATTGTAATCTTTTTAGTTAGCCAATAAAAGGTGTCATTTTGCTTGACTTTTCACTTCATCTCATCAGGAAACACTTTGCCTTGCGTCTCACTTTATGTTCGTTAAGTAATGGCAGATACCGATCATTTATACCCCACTATTTCTAGTCTATCCATGAAGGCACTCACGTGCTTATGGACTTCTTATTACTGGTTACAACCTGGGTTCTAGGCAATTTCAGAATGAGGAATAAATTGCTGTGGGAATCAGGAACAAACTACTGAGTCGTGTAGTTGAAGCAGAAACCTCGACAACCTTCAAGAAGTATCTGGATGTGATAATTGGGACAGCCTAGCTATTAGCTAAACACCGAAGCCTGATGGACTGAGTGGTCTCCTCTTGTTTGTCAAGTGTGTTATGTTCTTATGTATCTGTCGGGGAGCAGCATTAACCACAGCATACATTGCAGAAATGGGCACAAAGAGACAAGGAATTAAAGACAATTGAATCCTCACATGTGAAAAGACTCAAGATAAAAAAAAAATCATTTGGCTACTTGAAACAACTCCTCTTTAAGAGTTCAGGACAGCAAAGAAATCAGTCCTTCTGTGGTTTCTTTGGAGTGGACCTGAGATTTAAAAAAAAGGAATCAGCAGACATCTTTCTGTCTATTTTTTGCTCTGAAAAGCCCAAATCCATCTTCAGGACCATCCAGGCAGAAATGATGACTTGATAATGTATGTTGGAGGGACTCTTTTAAGTTTAATGGTATATTTTGCAAGACGAATTTTACATTGATATGTCTATCACTGGCGAGAGAAAATATACTGTTGTAGTAGTATTATTGTCATGTGTGCGGAGTACAGTGAAATTCTTCCTTACATGCTCAACCAGCACATTGGCACTCATGATACTGCAGGACTGATCTGGCTGCTCAGCGGGAGCAGGGCATTCTGGAATCAAAGGTATAGCATAAGGCAGGTGTGAAGTGACATTGGTTCTACGTCAGCTACTGCTGAATGGCTTCCTTTTGAGAAATAGCCTGTGTGGTGCCCGGCGGGCATCCATACCCGGCCGGGACACCCAGGAGGAGTGGAGGAGGGCTTGTGCCTCCTCCAGGACACGAGGGGGCATCCTCCCTGGTGGCTTTGGGGACCACGGGTACGGAGCTTGGAAGCTCAACCCTGTAGGGGCCCGTGGTCACCGCCAGGGGGCGCCCCAATGCCTTGGGAGTGTTGGCCCTCAGTACTTCCGCCACACCGGGAAGTACTGGGGGGAAGAGACTTGTGGACACCCGGTGGACTTCCGGCTTCACCATGGGAGCTTCCGCCACACAGAGGTGTGGCTACGGAAGCCCTGAGGATGCACCTGGAGCCCATCCGGGGCATATAAAAGGGGCCGCCTCCCTCCAGTCAGGGCGAGAGTCGGGAGGAAGAAGACGAAGCGTGTTGGAGAGGAGTGGAGGCGGACCAAAAGACTGAGAAAGGCATTGTGTTGTGGCCAGGACTTGAAGGGGTGATTGGTGCTTCGGCACTGGGTTTGTGCACTTTACTGCATTAATTATGTATAATAAACGTGTGGTGGACTTTAATACGGTGTCCGTCTGTCTGTGTCCGGGCAGCTTATCACTCCTGTCAGTTCTGTCAAACCTGACATTTTTTTTAGCTGTCTGTCTAATCTAAACATATCACATATAGGTATCTGAACTTCTTTTGAATTTATAATTATCAATATAACAAAAAAAAAATCACAACAGACCAGCCTAGAAACTACACTTCTTGTGGTGTGTGGATGGACTTGTCCAGCTTATGTAAGGTTCACAGCAGGTGAGGTGGAGCTTCTGTTGCTCTCTGAGCTTTCCATTACAGCCCTGGCAAGTGTGTTGTTTTTCATTATCATTTTTCTCTTTCTCATCCACTTTATAATATAGGGGTGCTTACTATATTATTTGATAACATATGATACTATATGATAGTAATCATCATAATATATTAATAAATGGCTCACATACCACAATGTGCCACTTTATTTGGTGCCCTAATATGCAGCTGCATTGGCACGTTGTACTTGTGTTCACAGGCTTGATTAGTTCCAGAATCATAAAGGGGATATGTAGACATCAGATTAGCAAACTGTTGGCTAGGTGAAGGTGTGGACGGTTGGCAAAGAATGCACGAGTACTTGATAGGATGAAAGCGTCAGTGGCAAAAAGTGACAATAAAGGGGGTGCAAAGAAAGAAAAAGAAGCCAGTTGAAAATTGTATTGATTTCCACTATAACAAAAGATATACTCGGAGTAATTAAAAGCAATTGCAAGTTATATTAGTTTAAAATTGCAGGAGCTGGTTGCCTTCAAGTTGAGTGGTGTTCCATTCTTTGTAACCATTGTTCTATGCTTGATCTGTAGGTGTATGTTGGTAGTGTTAATATTGTCACGTGGACAGAGGTCAGTGGAATTCCTTCTTGTATATCTGACAAACATACAACGTCCTTTGAGCACCTTCTATTTTGGTTGTCTTAGACTTTGTAAATTGGGTCAGACACGACCATGGTGGGAGATAGTCTTGATGGAATTAAATTAACAGCATGTTAGAAGCAAGACCACACCCAAAATCCCTTTAAAGAATGTAAAGCTGATGGCTCTAACCACTTGGAATTTTCTAGATACCATCTGTTCGGCCCAGGCACTTAAACATATGTCCTTATCTTGTACTTCTGATCCCTGTGCTTTTCAAAACAAACACCAATCCGTTTTTTAAAACCTGCTCTTCCAGTTGAAGGGCTCGGAGAGCCAGTGCCTATGCTGGCAGCACCGGGCACAAGATGATAGCCAACTCTGGGCAGGGTGCTGGTCCATAGCAGTGCATACTCACACGCATGCTTACACTTATTCACACTGGGCCAATATAGAGCTTCCAGCTGTATTTTTTAGAATGGGGGAGTATCCAGAGAAAAAGGCATGCAGACATGTAAAGAATATATAAACGTAGCTCAAAATAGTGATCATCTGGGATTTAATAATATATAGACACATTTGTAATGTAGGCTAATTTCCAAGTTAGATTAGCGGAGGTAACATTGTCTGCCTGGAGGAATGGAGACATCTGGTCATAAGATAAAGTAGGTCCAGCATTCATCATTGGACATTAGCAGTTATGTGTAAACTAATACATGAGAATGGCTTTGATTTTATGTTGTTTGGATTTTCTTGTTTAAAACCCAGGGACATGAACTGAAAGCCAAGCAACCATTACTTAAAATCTGATCCTAGATACTAATCCTGCTTTTTGTGGAAGAAAGCCCTTTAAAATAGGGAAGAGTTTAACATGAGCTTTTTAATTCAATTCTTTGATGCTCAGGCAATAATTCAGCAAGTTGAATGTCAGTTCTTTCTGTTAAATGAAAGTATGGCTGAGGAAGATCAGCATTTGCTGTCAAAAAGAGGTAAGGTAGGCAGCACCTTTGAAAAGAAACCACTTACCAAGGATCTGAGTGCAAAAGCCGCACACATTCATGAGAATGTAACTTGCAGGCCAGTTTTGATCAGATGGATCATCCTATGGCATCTTTTGATGTTTTTTTATGGTAACAATCGGGTATGGCAGCCTTCTGAGGGTATAGTGGACTGACACCTCTGAGCGGCAGATAAAATAAAAATGTTCATTTTGAACCTGCGTCTTGTCTGTCTGGGGTTTAGGGTGCTGTTATGTCCTTTACAGGTAGTATGTGTCTATCCATAGTTTGGATTTTATATATAATGCCCTTGAAGAGACATGGTGCTGTTCAAACACGTGATAGATAATGAACATGCAGCATTGACCATGAAATGAAGCCCAGAATGACCACCAAACATAATGATAAAAAATAATAACAATGAAAAAAAATAGGTTAATTACAATTAAAACTTAAGAAAAACTATGTATTTTGGCAGAGAGCTAAAATTCTAGCAGTTAGGGCATCTTTTCCAAACCTGGAATATATAAAAATGTCTAACCAAAATTTCTCACAAATGTATTTGTCTTCTTTTTTAAGTATTCACGGTTTGGCACCGTTCATTCTTCCTAACTGAAGGGTATGACTCTTGTAAATGCACAATTACTGGCAAGCTACCATGTCACAGCAGCCTGATGCCACCACCTCTCCATCCATTCTTCTCAGTTGCCTTCCCCTTGTTTGTGTTCCCCTACGCCTGCAATTTACAAACTATAATCAATCCTGTCTGCTTCATCTGACATACCTGGGGTCAACTGCAGAGTGTAGATTGTTATCTTTTATGTACATTTCATCATTCTGACCAGCTCAAACAGTTGATGTGGTTTAACTGTTTTTAAAAAAAAAGCAAAGAAAATTCTCTTAATGGTGCAGTTGCTTCATTCTAACACATCACCTTTCAGGCTAAGGAGAGCAGGTGGGTCTTGTTAGCCATTTAGACAGAATCCACAACAATAATGTCATTTTAGCTGAGCTGCTAAGATAATTGTTCTTTAGTTATTTTTAGTGTGTTCCTCAGGTGATTGCACCACAGAGACCACAGTATTAATTGAAGTCTCTCTAATTAGATAAACATCAACATTTGTAATGCAAGCTTTGGGGAATGTGCCATTCCTTACACAGGTGAGGGGAGCACTGGGAGCTTCCGAGACTGATGGTAAGAGAGAGAGAGGGAGAGGGAGAGGGAGGGGGGCTTGTTTAATGTCTGACTATGTGCAGTGACTCTGGTCTTTTCTGTAATTCTGTAGGGGGTGCTTGTTGTAAAGCAGATGGGGTGGACTACCAGTGAACCCTGAAGTGGATTAAGTGTGTTAGAAAATCAATGGGTATAACAGTAGGATAGAATGTTATAACATTGAAATTTTATTTATCTTTGCTTTGGTTTATTATTTTACACTTTTTTTTTTTTTATAAATTATCCCTGAGCTGTTTAAAGTGGGTATGTATGTGGTAGCCTTCAGATAAACTGTTGTGTTACAATATCCTTCATGCTGCCAGAACAGCTTCCAGTGGCTTCAGAACTTGACTAGACTAATATTATACATGCTATTAAAATGTATTCTGTTGCTGACAATTAGTGAGAGTAGAGATTTAAAAAATCAGTTCTATGTATGGTGAAGAATGTTGCAAGCTTTGTACAGTAATACTGTTATTCAACTGCCCTGAAGGATAATCTTCATGCACAAACAAATCCAGTTTAATCAAGGTAAAAAAAAAGAAAGAAAAACATTAACAAGAAGAAAAAAATGGCAGCAAATTGCTAGAAAGAGTAAACTGCCCAACAGATTGGACTAGCACACAGCAATCTAAATGGGCTTATAAACCAGAGGAAGACCGGCTGCATTAATGGACCCTGCGGTCAGAGCCCAGTAAATTGACACGGAAATGAAGGCACTTTAGATTAGGCAAGCCTTCATCACCTTTATAACCAGAGCTCCACATACACTGAATGCACATAATATGATGATGCCAAACTGTCAGTTTCAGTGCTTCTAGAGAATTCACACCACGAGCAGCAGATAATGAAATCAGGGACATCTCTATAAACAATAAAGCATACTAAAAAGCGTCGGGTTGCTTTCGCATACAAAAATGCCACTCTAGAGATCCATCTACAAAGATACCCATTAACGGTGTGTGACTTTTGTGGAAGGGAGCTGTCAAAATGAAAGGCAGATGAAAAATGAAAATATGAAGAAACAATCAAGGAAGGCATTATGAAGTTAAATCTCTTTTTAATATATATTTATAGTAAACTAGCAATTATACACAACCTTTCATATCTATCTATCTATCTATCTATCTATCTATCTATCTATCTATGATATAGTGCTTTTTTATCTATCTATCTATCTATCTATCTATCTATCTATCTATCTATCTATCTATCTATCTATCTATCTATCTATCTATCTATCTATGATATAGTGCCTTTCTATCTATCTATCTATCTATCTATCTATCTATCTATCTATCTATCTATCTATCTATCTATCTATCTATCTATCTATCTATCTATCTATCTATCTATCTATGATATAGTGCTTTTTTATCTATCTATCTATCTATCTATCTATCTATCTATCTATCTATCTATCTATCTATCTATCTATCTATCTATCTATCTATCTATCTATCTATCTATCTATCTATCTATGATATAGTGCCTTTTTATCTATCTATCTATCTATCTATCTATCTATCTATCTATCTATCTATCTATCTATCTATCTATCTATCTATCTATCTATCTATCTATCTTCCCTTCACCATGTGTATATGTCAAATAAACATCTCTGATGAGTATTCCATTGTTTTGTGGTTGAACATGGTGAACACTTGTTGCAATAATGTTTGACTTGTTGATTTAAAAACGATTAGCTGTGCAGCAGTTACAAAAGTAGTAAATGTTTATCAAACATGCCCACTTTGGAAGAGAAACGTAGCTATATAATTGCCTTCTGTAAAATGCACAGTAGGTATAAGAAAAAAAATCGCTATTAGTCTGAACAGAGTGCAGTGAAGGTGAAGTCACTTTTATTACTCCCAGCTGAGGCCATCTTACTGGCAATGCTAAATAAGACATTGATACGATGCTGAGGCACATAGATGGCAGGCTGACCTTAAGGAAAGGTGGTCTTAATGTCTGGCAGGCCTGAAATGAAAAACATCATAATGGCAAAATTTAAGCAGTAAAAGGTAAGAGGCATGTGGAGTAGTGATGTATATTGTACCTGCTTCTTGCCGTTGCCTACTGCGTTCTTTGAGTTGAACCCATGACTATGTGATTTCCAACCTGCTTCATCACTCTGAAATATGCAGTTTCAGCACTTAAGATCTGTTATAACATTCTTCTTCTTCTTTCGGCTGCTCCTGTTAGGAGTTGCCACAGTGGATCATCTTCTTCCATATCTTTCTGTCCTCTGCATCTTGCTCTGTTTCACCCATCACCTGCATGTCCTCTCTCACTACATCCATAAACTTTCACTTAGGCCTTCCTCTTTTCCTCTTCCCTGGCAGCTCTATCCTTAGCATCCTTCTCCCAATATACCCAGCATCTCTCCTCTGCACATGTCCAAACCAACGCAATCTCAGCCCTCTGACTTTGTCTCCCAACCGTCCAACTTGAGCTGACCCTCTAATGTACTCATTTCTAATCCAATCCATCCTTGTCACACCCAGTGCAAATCTTAGCATGTTTAACTCTGCTACCTCCAGCTCTGTCTCCTGCTTTCTGGTCAGTGCCACCATCTCCAATCCATATAACATAGCTGGTCTCACTACCGTCCTGTAGACCTTCCCTTTCACTCTTGCTGATACCTGTCTGTCACAAATTACTCCTGACACTCTTCTCCACCCATTCCACCCTGCCTGCACTCTGTTTTTCACCTCTCTTCCACAATCCCCATTACTCTGTACTGTTGATCCCAAGTATTTAAACTCCACCTTTGCCAACTCTACTCCCTGCATCCTCACCATTCCACTGACCTCCCTCTCATTTACACACATGTATTCTGTCTTGTTCCTACTCACCTTCATTCCTCTCCTTTCTAGAGCATATCTCCACCTCTCCAAGGTCTCCTCAACCTGCTCCCTACTATCGCTACAGATCACAATGTCATCAGCAAACATCATAGTCCACAGGGACTCTTGTCTAATCTCGTCTGTCAACCTGTCCATCACCCTTGCAAATAAGAAAGGGCTCAGAGCCGATCCCTGATGTAATCCCACCTCCAACTTGAATGCATATGTCACTCCTACCGCAGACCTCACCACGGTCACACTTCTTCATACATATCCTGTACAACTCTTACGTACTTCTCTGCCACTCCCGGCTTCCTCATACAATACCACAGCTCCCTGTCATATGCTTTCTCCAGGTCCACAAAGACGCAATGCAACTCCTTCTCCTTCTTAACCTAGCTTCCACTACTCTTTCCCATCACATGCTGTGGCTCATCAATTTTATCCCCCTGTAATTACTACAGTCCTGCACATCCCCCTTATTCTTAAATATCGGCACCAGTACACTTCTTCTCCACTCCTCAGGCATCCTCTCACTTTCTAAGATTCCATTAAACAATCTGGTTAGAAACTCCACTGCCATCTCTCAAAAAAACCTCCATGCTTCCATAGGTATATCATCTGGACCAACGGCCTTTCCATTTTTTCATCCTCTTCATAGCTGTCCTTACTTCCTCCTTGCTAATCCGTTGCACTTCCTGATTCACTATGTCCACATCATCCAACCTCTACTCTCTCTTGTTCTCCTCATTCATCAGTCTCTCAAAGTACTCTTTCCATCTGCTCAACACACTCTCCTTGCTTGTGAGTACGTTTCCATCTTTATCACCCTAACCTGCTGCACATCTTTCCCAGCTCTCTCCCTCTGTCTAGCCAATCGGTACAGGTCCTTTTCTCCCTCCTTAGTGTCCAACCTCTCATATAACTCATCATACGCCTTTTCTTTAGCCTTTGCCACCCCTCTCTTCACCTTGCGCCTTATCTCCTTGTACTCTTGTCTAGTTTCTGCATCTCTCTGACTATCCCACTTCTTCTTTGCCATCCTCTTCCTCTGTATACTGTTCTGTATTTCCTCATTCCACCAACAGGTTTCCTTTCACTCTTTCCTCTGTCCAGATGTCACGCCAAGCATCCTTCTTGCTGTCACCCTTACTACATCTGCTGTCGTTTCCCAGCTGTCTGGTAACTCTTCACTGCCACCCAGTGCCTGTCTCACCTCCTTCCTAAACTCGACCTTCTAATCTTCCTTTTTCAACTTCTACCATTTGATCCTTGGCTCTGCCCTCACTCTCTTCCTCTTCTTGATCCCCAATGTCATCCTACAGACCACCATCCTATGCTCTTTTTAACTACACTTTCCCCTGCCACTACTTTGCAGTCTTCAATCTCCTTCAGATCAACTCTTCTGCATAGGATGTAATCTACCTGTGTGCATCTTCCTCCACTCTTGTATGTCACCCTATGTTCCTCCCTCTTCTTAAAATATGTATTCACCACAGCCATGTCCATCCTTTTGGCAAAATCCACTATCCTCTGACCTTCTTCATTCCTCTCCTTGACACCATACCTAACCATCACCTCCTCATCTCCTCTGTTCTCTTCACCAACATGTCAATTGAAATGCACTGCAGTCACCACTTTGTGTCCCTTGGGTACACTGTTCATCACTTCATCCAACTCACTCCAAAAATCTTCTTTCTCATTCATCGCACACCCAACTTGCGGTGCATATGCACTAACAACATTCATCATCACACCTCCAATTTCCAGTTTCATAATCATTACTCTGCCTGACAACCTTTTCACTTCCAAAACACTCTTGACATACTGTTCCTTCAGAATAACCCCTACTCCATTTCTTCTCCTATCCACGCCATGATAGAACAATTTGAATCCACCTCCAATCCACCTGGCCTTACTCCCCTTCCATTTAGTCTCTTGCACACACAATATATCAACCTTCCTTCTCTCCATCATATCTGCTAACTCTCTCCCCTTACCAGTCATACTGCCAACATTCAAAGTTCCTACCCTCAGTTCCACTCTCTTTACTTTCTTCCTCTTCTCTTGCCTCCGGACACGTCTCCCCCCTCTTCTTCTCCTTTTTCTTCTTCGGCCAACAGTAGCCCAATTTCCGCCAGCACCCTGTTATAACATTAATTCTAATAAATACATTTTGTTGAATTTGATTAAAACATTGAAGCTACACCTAAGTTAGTGAGTAATTATTTTTTCTGTCAATATGCTGATCATTGGCATCATTTAATGAATTGTGCCTTTTGTGGAAAAAGAGAAAATTTTCACAAAGAACTGTTCTGAATAAATAGCTTTTGTGATAAGGAGCAGTGGTTTCCTACATGATACTTAGATTAAGTGACTATACTGTAGGATGTATCACTGGGAGGAAATTTAATTAAGTAACAGGAAAGCTCTGGTCAGCATGTTCTGTATTATTTAATCACATGTACCCATCTTTTCCCTGAATGCTGTCAACACATAATGTAGTGGTAAATCTTTAGTTTTTTTTTTTTTTACCTTTTAGTGAATTATCTTCTATCAGTGAGTGTGAGAGTGCCCTGTGATGGACTAGTTGCCCAGGGTTGTCATCTGCCTTGCACCCAATGCTGCCGGGATAGGCTGTAGCTCCCAAGACATAGAATTGTATTAAGCAGATTTGAGGATGTCTTGTTTATCTTATATCCAATATATTTTCAGAATTATAAAACACCACTGCAAATATTGAACATATTGCTTTCTCATAGCCACAGAGTTCTGGATTCAAATTCTGGCCCAGGCATTGACTGGCTGGATTTGCATGTACTCCTCTATTAGGATGCAGGGCTTTTTACATTAATTTGGGTTTTCCTCTATGCATGCCAGACTTGACCTCGTGTGAGTGATTGTGCCTTTGGTGGTATCCAGTCTGCATTCAGTGCTGCTTATGAATAACACAGTAGTTAAAATGGGTGGATAGATCAAAATTTACTTAAACACACAATCTCCCGTTTTAGTTCTAACTAAATGGGTGAAATCTGGAGCTTTTATTATTTTGATCATTATTCTGTATTATATTATTTACATTTAATTGCAACTATATGTCTTTAGACATCTGTGCAGTGCTTTAATTATTGAATTGCTATGGTGCTGATAATTTCTTTCACTGGCAAATTCATTTATTGCATGTAAATTGCTTGTAAATTGCACATTATGATCATTAAGAGTCCGCATAGGAAAAATTGGTCATTACAGTGCCAATCAATTTATGGACAGATGGCATATAGGTTGGATTATTCATTCTAAAACCACTGCCAGGAAACAACCCAATGCAGGGTGAGTGAGTATGTGACAGTTACTGAGTTGTTGGCTGTCTATCTAGCTGGACATGTGAGTGTCAATTAGTGAGGACCCTTTCTTTATCAGCACTCTTAAAATTAATGGTGCCAGAGTGGTTCTTCAGAGTGATGCCATAGGAGAAGCATATTTGGTTCCCAAAAGACCCATCCACATGAAAGTTCCAGAAAGAGCCTTCATTTATTTAGATCCATAATCTGCTCTATACAGTAAATAATCATGACTAGATGGTGACAGGTTTGTGAAATACCAAAGGGTTATGATTTTAAAAGGACTCTTGATGCCTACAATACCACAGGTTAAGTTCGGACTTTCCTAATTTGTTGGTGTCCTGCTAGGCAGCCTACCATACATTAAAGATTTCAATTTTTTCCACATATTTGGAAGTATTTCAAAGCTCAGAGGGCCTACTTCATATGCAAATATCCCTTCCCAAAATTAAATGGTGCTTTGTCAAGCAATGGAGCTATGACGAAAGACACAATCCAATAAAGTGTCGATAAAGGTGCATTATTTTTAAGAGTGTACATTACTTTAATTGAAACTGTGCCATTCTAATTTGAAAAGTTGAAAGTTGCTAGAATGGTGGAGGAGTGTTCGTTTCTGTCAAATGCTTACATTACCGTGACATATTTTATGCATTTGGTATTGAAACTGCTTTGGCCAGTTAAAAACTTCTAATTAGGGCAGATTACAGAGAAGGAATTTTTTTATCATGTTCTACTTTGACATTTTCATTGCCTTTAGCAACATGTCAGTTAAATTAAGTTACAGTATTTAAAAGCTTAAGCACGGGATATGATTCGTACCTGTCATTCTTGTGGTTCAAATAGCAAATTACATACAGACCCATGCATCACTGACACCAATTTGGAGTCCGATTTGAAAGTATCTTAAAATACTGCAACTTAGTGTCCAACACCTAGAATGAGAGTGTTTGCTCAGTAAATGTCTGTTCAATTCGGGGATGGTCTTAGATTTTATAAAGGTTCTATGAATAATTTATATAACAGAAAGGAAAACCAAGAATGCAATGTTTCAAAACATTATTTAGGATGATTAGGATTAAATCGCCAATAAGAATTCGATTTTTGCATAAAATCTTATTGGTGTATGTAAAATTACAAATGTGTACTTAAATAGTATCTGCTTATCCATTCAAGTATATCAGTGTTACCTAAGGATTGGTTTTTCTTTGATTTGGCATCAAAGATTTATATAGTTACTTTAATGGGCCCCCGCAAACCTGAAATAAAATAACCATCCATCTATCCATTACTGTTCCTCTTTAATCTTACAGAAGCCAGAGTCTATCCCAGCAGCATCAGGCACAAGGTAGAATGCAAAAAAAATAGGGTGACAAACTAATGAAATAAGTAAATTTGAAAGTCTGAATAAAATGTAACAATAAATAATGATCTGAAATTTCTTTGGGCAGAAGGAGTGAAAATTGACAAAAAACACCAAAGGATGTTGGCTCAGTATGGAAAAGAAAACAGCAGGACTCAATGAACAGTTTATGAGTGGGTAGAGAGGTTTAAAGTGGGGAAAACAAGTGTAACCATTTGAGCTCAGTCTGGTCGACCATCAACATCTCACACACAAGCCCATGTTGACATGTGTCAGAACAACAGTCAACAGATATCATAAAGGTTTGGGGCAGCCACCTGTATAATATGCCCTGGCTGAAAAAGTTTGAAGTTTTAACAGAGTTGTTCACAATATTGAGTCCAAAACAGAACTGAATAGGTGGAGGGAAGATGACTGCTTTAAAGGCTGGTGGAGGAAGTGACGTCATTGCTACCGGAAGTGATGTCTGTGCGACCGGAAGTGACATCATCACAAGCGTCAGGCCTGAAAGTGATGTCTTCAGAGGCGCTGGAACCCAGCAGGATTTCCCAAGAATGGTCTGCAAGGAACTGAGAGAGACAGTCAGCACACTCTGCCGCCCCCTGGTCTGGTGTAGAATTACAATTTCTCAATCCCTTTAGCTGCCTCCTACTTGCACATGTGTGACACATGGCAAATGCCTTCATCAGAGAAGACTGGAGCATTATGTCCACTGTTGCTGCATATTTAGATATCAGCAATGGATCTGCACATGCCATAGTTCACTATGACTTGGGTGTCATTAAATTTGTTTAGGATGGGCACGTAAACAGCGAAAGCCAACATCCTTCAGTGAATTTCAGCAGGTTGCACTCCCTCTGCCCCAAGAAAACTCACAACATCAGCTTGCAGGGCGTCCATGTTCATTTGATCTTGGCTTCATGTAATGTAATGATGTGGGTAGTTGACAATACAGGAGGAAAAAAAAAGAGAAAATTCATATAATAGTAGTCTTGGAAAAAATAAACCTCTGGGGCTCTCTGATCACTTACAGCAGACACAGTCAAAGTTATGCTAACATAAAGGCAGATGTTAAAGTCACTAAACTCACCATTAGAAGAAATTCAGTGAGTGGGAAGTGATTGTGGTTGCCACAAAGGGAGACTGGCAATGAGGTGAAGAGACGACTTTTAATTTAGCAGATTCTCACAGCAAAAAAAAAAGAAGAAAACTGGACGTGTTTGGTAAGTTTTCACATTGGCGTCAATGCCCTTTTGATCCCGTTTAATAACCGCAAGTGCAGGTATGATGTTTTTAACCCTTAAACTTCCAGAACCAGCTATAGTCGGTTCCCAATGCAAGTTGCCAGCACACCTGGGCTGATCAGTCCATGCCGTACATTCGTTGAGCTGCCATCTCATGACCACAGCTGCCCCCTAGTGAATCAACATCACTGTCCCTGGGATTGAGCCGCTGCACTAGACTAGCCTGCCAGCGTCAGCGTTGGCCTCTATGTGCTTGCATGCAGCCAGTTCAAGCGCAGTTGGCTCGGTGATTTACTGAATTTCATCAATGGCGTCAGTTGTACATTGTACATATAATAATAGATTGTTGCAGTAGTTTTTTTTTTGTAGTTTTTACAGTTCATTGGCAGTGTGTAAAATGACCAGTGTTGCAGTAATTGTGTTGCTCTTTGCAGGAAAAAAAATGTGTTCCATTAAAATTTCACTTTTTCTTTGTGAATTGTGACATTTCCTTAAAAACTGCTGCCAAAAGTATTTGGCGTCCAGGGGTGCATTAACCCCCCAAGTATATGGCAGTTTAAGGGTTAAGAATCCTAAAAATGAGAACACAATATCCCATGGCAATTTAATATATACCATAATTTAACCGACTTAAAAAAATGCAGAGTTTTCTTTTAAACTAATTTTACCGAAGTGATATTATTATACCTATAACTGCTTATAATGCATGTTGCTTAACTTACATTGTTTGTGTTCTTTGTATGTGAAGTTCTGTCCTTCTATAAGCAACTTCAAAGCTATCAGGCTAAATCCCTTTATATTAAGCACTGGCATATCAAAGTGACTCTGATTCTGATAACAAACTAGAATATCAGCAGATTTTCATTGAAATAAACATGCTGTTCAAACAATTCTCATCATTTTTCTCCCTGTTTGATGAAGAGGGCCCACGCCAGTGGAACAGAGTGGTCCTGTTTTTCTTTGTTGTTTTGGCCCCTAGTCATTTCCACCTTCTATTTAGTTGATTTCTGTATAGTACCAAAGTTGACCCCGACAAGTAGAAAAAGTCTGAGACTGCCATGTCATATTAGCAGAGTGAACTCGGCAGTAAGTGCTTGCATCTCATCATGCTGTAGGTGCTTTTGATACACGTTAGTCGGTTTTCTGGGATATCCCCCTAAATTAGCCCATTAAGGGCAACTATGCAGAAACAGCTAAGCTATAGAGAAAGCATTTACTTGTTCTTCTGAAAGGAAAAAAACATGCATCATGAAGCCAGGTCTGTTTAAATGAGACCAAAGATGCCAAATTGAAAATCCAGGGCTGAAAAGGTGGGCTATTAACTCACAAGGGCTTGTCTAACTGGTGTAGAAATATTCACAGAGACAAGCTCTTGAACAACAGACCAGTCAGATTCCCCCCTCAAGAAAGGTTGATCTTGTGCCCAGCATAGTCATATTCCATACATGCAGCAGTCCTTGCACAGGGCACGTCATAGGTTTAGGGGGTTTTATCTCCGCATTAAAGGACTGGCAATATTTTTATATTCAGGTTGCTCTGGTTCAGCTCAGTGTATTACCACTGCATGGCCTAACATTTTTTTTTATTCTTAATTCTTATAATAACCACATCTATGAAGCAGTGGAAGTGAACTGCAGGATAAATAAATAAGCTCAGCCAACAGGCAGGGCCTGAGAGCATGGAAGCATCTGAGAGCTCCCTAAGAGCTGATAATTTTTTTTTATTATTATTCTCATGAAAAAGGCAGATAACATTGGAAAAACAATTTCCTCCTTTCCTCGGGATCCACTTTGCAACAATCAGAAATTCCTTTCCAAGCTGAAAAGAAAAAAAAAATCTTTTGTTGTTAATTAAAATGGGCATAGTGCAGCATCTGGGAGTCGTTTTATTTTCATGACTTGTGCGTTTTTTTTTCTTTTTTGTCCTCTGTAATAACTTAGCATCAGCTAAAGCTGCTTTATTCTTTTTCTTACCACACCATGTACAAATGTGCAGTTTAATCAATATGAAATCTCCCACTTAGGAATGCTCAATTATCTACATGGGTCGGATATTCAACTATTCTCAATTTTAGATAAGCGTCTGTGTGTTTGTCCGGTTGCTGTGTCTCAGTCATTCCAAAAGATGGAGGATAACAAACATTTGTAATAATAAAATGCATTGCATTTGTCATTTGAAGGTTGTACATCACAAACATTTTTATCAAAATAATGCATTGCATTTGTCATTCCCACAGATGGCGCATCACAAACATTAACACTGCTTTTGTGAATCCCACACCAAGTGGCACACCTCAGAGACAAACGCTTTGCATGGTGCACTGGAAACATTAATGCTGAGGTCTACATTAATTGCTTAGATTTCAAACCATCTTGGACAATTAGAACAGCTAGTCCACCTTAAGAAAGGAAAAGTGTCTATTTGTTTGTGTCTGTGTGTGTGTCCGCCTAGTTGCTATGTCTCTGTCATTCCAAGAGATGGCGCATCACAAACATTTATCCTCATAAAATGCATTGCACTTGTCATTCCAATATGTGGTGCGTCACACACATTAACACTCATTTTATGAATCCCATATCAAATGGCATAAAACAGAGACATATGCATTGCATGGTGTACTGGAAACATTAATGCTGAGGTTTACATTGATTGTTTAGATTTCAATCCACCTTAGACAAGATGACCTGACAAGTACCTTTAATATTAAGGTGGCATAGTGGTTAGCATGGGTGTCTCATTGATAAAGCATCCCACTCCTGACATTTCTGTTTTAGGCAGTGTAGCGTAGTGGTTAGGTCTTCAAAAGCTGCTACTGAAGCTGTGTGACCATTTTCAAGTCACTTTACCTACCTTTGCTCCAGTTGAAATCCATATTACTAAACGAGAATGGTAAACCGGATGGACGCAGGGACATGGGCCGTGGATGCAAAAGACGTAGTGCGCAGGCGCCACACAAAGCCCCCCTCCAAGCACCGGAAACTGAGAAATGATGCGCCGCGCCCATAGCAACAGACCCATGCAACAAAGCGCCACACGAAGCCCATACCATACGAAACAGGACACACACAAAAAAGAGGATTCAGACCCATGACACACAAAGCACCCTTCCACTAACAGAAATAAGAAATGAGTCAACGCGCCCCTAGCACACCAAAAACAAAGGAGTCAGATGCAAGCGCCACATAGTACACGAAACGGTACGCACACAAAAATGAGGATTCACACCCACGACACACGAAGCCCCCCTCCACTAACAGAAATAAAAAATGAGTCAACGCGCCCCTCTAAAAAAACGCACGCCAACAAACGACGTCATACATAGACAACAAGAGACCGGACTACAATACATATACAGGCGCGACACCGGATGGGTAATAATACGAAGAAACGAAATGTCCGAATTAAACATACGTCATCTGAACACGTTCAAACTAGACACCATAGGTGAATCTCATTACAATGATGCACTATTAACCGTACAACCACAGAAAAGGCTCCAGATTAACAGTGAGTGCGATCCTCCTTATTACTTAAACGATAAAGAACTAACAAGTCATGATTTCACGCTCACGGCTACAAAACGATATGTCTCGAGTAATGGTTCCACAAACACGTACCCGCATGAAAAAAAACAATAAACGTCGGCGCCTACAACGCGCTTCTGAAACCGATGAACAAAAAATGTCTCGGATCCAAACACGCAAGGCTCAACTAACACAGTTACAGAAACGAGCCCAGATGGACAGACACAATGAACGTAGACGCATGCAGCGCGCGTCTCAAAGTGTTGAAGCGAAGCAGGCACGGGTTCAAAAGGAAAGAGCTCGAGTCACAGAGATACAAAAATGTGAGTGAAGAGACAAAGCCCCATACCCAAATGCTTTTTTCTTGACGGCCCTGGAGTTAGCGAAAAAAATACCTTTATGAGACACTTATACATTTCTTTACTGCAAAACAACAGTTAATTATCACATCGGCTACAACCGGAGTGGCAGCTAATTTATTAATAAATGTTCGCACATGTCACTCCTTATTCAAAATACCGCTCCCAATCACAGAAACATCGCTATCCACTATGAAAATGAACAGCAACAATGCGCGTGACATCCGTCTTGCAAAACTATTAATTATAGATGAATGTACAATGGCATCCAGTCACTTACTCAACACCATAGATAAACTTCTACAAACGTTGATGAATAATAATATTCCCTTTGGAGGAAAGGTTCTTTTATTAGGAGGAGATTTTAGACAGTGCTTAGCTATTGCTCCACATGCAATGCGCTCAGCTATTGTTCAGTCCACCTTAAAATACGCGGACGATGTCATACATAAACAAAAAGAGACCAGGCTACAATACATATACAGGCGCGACACCTGATTGGTAATAATACGAAGAAACGAACAGTCCGCATATTAACAGTGAGTGCGATCCTCCTTATTACTTATCCATATTGCTAACGATAAAGAACAAACAAGTCATGAATTCACGATCTCGGGTACAGAATGAGACGGCTCGAGTAACGGAACCACAAACACGAACCCGCATCAAAAAAAACAATAAACGTCAGCGCCTACAACGCGCTTCTAAAACCGGGGAAGAAAAAATGTTACGCGGACAATTGGCATTGCTTTCAAAAGATACAGTTGGTACAAAACATGCGATGTCCAGATCCACAATATAACAATTGGTTATTACAACTGGCAGATGGGACACTCACCAATACAGATGGACTTCACCCAGATATTATCATGCTATTAAGAAACCTTAACGCTAAACAAGGTTTATGCAGTGTTACACATTTAGTCGTCAACACCATGACACACAATGTTATTGAAGCAAAACTTCTTACAGGATCACATGCTAACAATACTGTTCTGATTCCTAGAATTGACCTTACAAGTTCTGACCTGGAATTACCTTTTACACTTAAACGGCGACAATTCCCCATTAAACCTGCATTTGCCATGACCATCAACAAATCACAAGGCCAAACCATGGACAAGGTTGGCATCTACCTTTCTGACCCCGTATTTGGACATGGACAACTTTATGTGGCCTTCTCACGAGTTCAACGTTTGTCTGACGTTAAAGTTAAGATTATAAATAATCCATGCCAAAGAAAACTAATTCAAGGACAAGACACCATGTTTACTTCTAATGTTGTGTACAAGGAAATTTTCCAATAAATCTTTACACTTTGCCATGCAGTTTATTCTTTCCTTCCTATGTGCGTCATCTACACCTTCACACTATGCTATATCTCATACATACATCATGCTATTTGTAATTACCAAACACCAGGGGTTGGCGAGCGAAGCGAGCAGGGGGCAGAGCCCCCTAGTAATAAAAGAATTGTAAGCAATTGTATCTCAAATGTTGTAAATCATCTTGTAGAAAGTGTCAGTCAAATAAGTAAATAATAATAATTTCAAGTTAGAATCCCGTAACCTATCATTTTTTTCTGAAGTTTGCATTCTCTCATGTCTGTGGGTACTCTGGTTTGCCTCCCACATCCCCAAAATTGTGCATTTTAATTAATGGATTTTAATTTTTTCCTGTAATGGTAGACCCATTAATGGATTGACTCCCCTTCTTGGGTTGTTTCTGTGTTGTGTGCAGTGGTGTTTGGGTAGGGTCTGCCTCCACAACCCTGTGTAAGAGTAAACATGTTATGTATGGTATTTTAGGTAAATATCTTCCAAAGATGTGTGTTTGAGTTTATTAGGTTAAATGATGGTTTTAACAGGTCATCAGGATGTATACCTCCAGTACCCCTATTTATCCAGTTTTTATTGAAGTTTTAGCAGTTCAAGTCCAGTGAATAAATGGCACAGAGGTAAGCAATAAACTGCTCGAGGTTCAAAAAACTGAAAAATAATGTACAGTAAAGGCCTTTATCAGGGAACAACTAATGGGTTAACAACTTATAGCTTTTCTTCAGCACTGAAATTTAATCAAGCCATGTTGTAAACAATTCCTAGAGGTGTCCCAGCTTTTATGGATTACTTACAAACCCTTCGTCTGTATAAGAGCAGTGTTGGAACACACTGTGTTGCTATTTAATAATTAATAGCGCAGCAGAACAAAAGAAAAATGTCTGGAATTAAATACTGTTGTATTCCTATTGATGATATTTCTATATTAACTATGAAAACAATCACAAGTGCGAATAAAACTCTAGTAAAACGTAGAAACAAATCAAACACACACGCACAAAAAATATTAACAAACCGCTAGTCCTGACAGACGTCACAGGGGGCATGTAATAGAAGATTGTCTTGCAGTTTGTTTGACATCTGCCCTTTGTGAAGACTTAATGATTTTTTTTTTTTGCTTTTAATCTACACAAGGAAAAAAGTAACAGTAAAAAGGAAAAATCTCCTCTCTCTCTCTCTCTCTGTCTCTGTCAAAGGCTCCAACAGCCTGTGACAACTGAATCCAGTCTCCATTTTGAGATTTGACTTGTAAGAATCCTTTTCCAGCTTTTCACTTCTAATTTCTAGAGATTCACCATCTCCTGCATAAAGAACTTTATGTGTCTATAGGCAGTTAAGAGTTGTACATAAAAACTGAAATTATCGAATCCTGCACTCACATTTCACTGTTTGAGTTGCCAAAGACATTTTCCTACTACACACAAGAAAACTTGGGGGTCCGCCCATTTGTTTGTCTTACGGCAGCCACTCCTTATACATCCTTGCTGTGAACACAGAATGGAGTAGGACAGTTGAGTATAAAAGTAGTTATTGCCAGCACTGCCATGAGCCATGTCCTAGAGCCAAGCTGAGTTTAGTTCAGCGCCGCGTCCTTTTGGCTCGCAGGTGACTGGTGACCCCTTTTCTGTTTCCCTTGTGCATTAGGCAGAATCCTCCATCGCAACCCCGTTAATTAGCTGGAACATATCAATTTATTTCAGCCACCTTTTTATGGTTAATTATGTCTCATTTCAAAGTACAGGCAGGCATTCAAACAGTTCTAAAGAGGTCAGCCTAAAAATAAAACAAGAAAACTGCTCCTGAACCTATTTAGAATGAAATGCATGTCCTTGACCCTGTAAAAGTGATATGTGGAAAAGAAAAAAAAAGTTTTCCGCAACAGCCGAAATATGCGTTGAATGTTTACCATCATATAAAAATGCCATTTGGCAGCTGACTGCTGGAGTGGAGATAACTGCCATAGGTTGTTTGTGAGTTATCTCTTAGTTTCCATGTCAACCGGACATGTTGTTTGTTTACTGTGTTATTTGCTTGGACATTTTGTGATAAGCAAAGACCTTCAGTCATGTGGGTGCACCTGCTTTATGTGCCATTGTTTTCTGATTGGACTTTAATTTGATTATTCTCTATGTATGGCAAAAGAGTAAAAAACCTTGCATTTTCCTTATCTTTTCAAGCTGTTCTGGTGCCTTTTGCATCCCCTCTCATTTCAGTGAAAAAGTGTAGGACTGCCATCTTTGAATGAAGACCTTTTGCACCTCATTTGTCTTTCTTTTGTGTTTTTCAAGCTGTCACACTCACCTCATCTTTCCATCAAATGCTCTGCAGACGGTAACATGTGGACTGCAACGCAGTTCGACACAGAGGATAGAAAATGACGGCAGGATGGCATAGGGACAGTAAACTACAATGCTGTGACTCCAACTCTGGAACAGTCACTCGGGCCACCTTTGATCAGCTGCTAAAAACAATCTATACATATGTGTACTGTATCCTGATCTTGTACGCTATCTACAGTAAGACTACCTACTTCTTCTGCTGTATTATTATTGCTATTATTGGTGTTTCTAGTGCTGTTAATAATAACAAAGAAGTAATTAATAGTAGTAATAATCTGATAACCTTCTGTCCAGGAATCCTCAATCCATTAAATGTCCAATGGTACTGAGAATAGACTTCAGCCCTACAACCCTATAACTAGACTGAGCAAGTTTGAAAATTGATGAATAAACAATTAATAATAACAATAAGAATAATAACCAAGGTAAGGCATATTTGATAATGGTTAATAATAATTCTATAATTTACTGCATAGAATTTTGATAATGTTTATTAATAGTAAAAATAGTCTGTGCAAGTATACAGACGACAGTGGGATGATGGATGGGAGATACTACTACTACTACTAATAAGAATAAGAATAAGAATAATAACCAAGGTAAGGCATATTTGATAATGGTTAATAATAATTATATAACTTACTGCATATAATTTTGTTTATTAATAATAAAAATAGTCTATGCAAAGGTAGAGAAGATAGTGGGTTGATGGATGGAAGCTACTACTACTAGTACTAATAATAATAACCAACAATAAGAATAAGAATATAAGAATAATAACCAAGGTAAGGTATATTTGATAATGGTTAATAATTATATTATTTACTGCATAGAATTTTGATAATGTTTATTAATAATAAAAATAGTCTATGCAAGGGTACAGAAAATGTTAGGTCGATGGATGGAAGATACTACTACTACTACTACTACTAATAATAATAGTAATAGTAGTAATAATAATAATAATAATAATAGCATGTCCAGGATTGGTCCAGTGCTGCACAGATCTCTGTAAACCTGTAACTGGATAGAGTCAATTTGAACATAATATCAGTAATAGTAATAATAACAATAATAAAATGAGATGGATGGATAATACGCTCTAAGTTTATGCACCAAAATGAGAAGTTTTTGAAAACTGAATAATGATGATGATAATAATAATAATATTTCCACCCTCCTGTTTACTGGATTATATGAGTTTGAAAAGGCACTGATGCATGGATGGTAATTTTAATAATAATTTCTTTGTTGATCTAGTGGAATAAGAGGATTAGGAGAATTCAGAAAATGGATGCAGGTATAAATGGATCTGCTTAACCAATTCAGGCAGATGGAAAATCTATGGTTTATTCTAGCATCACTGAGTCCAAGGCAGGAGCCAACATAGGATGGGATAATAATAATAAAAATAATAAATACCTTTCAATGAATTTGCAATCAGATTGTATAAAGCTTTAGAGCTGTATGTGGTACAGCACAGATGAAATGTACAGCCTGCATGTTAGCAGAAGTGTAAAATGACGAATATGCCTGTTGATTTTGTTGATGATGAATTTCCTGACACTTGCCTTCAGACCATTTTCATGCTGGTCATTAAACGGCAGTTAGTGACTCCATACATGGATGATGAGTGTGTTTTTCTAAAACTGTGAAACCTCCTTGACTTCCACACTCACATTCTAACTCTTGAGCATGGCATTCACATTGATATTAACATCCTGCCTAAATAGAGCGGGTCTGTCTTGGCTGTCTCTTCCACCTTATTCAGGCTGTACTTCATCATTTCTAGCAGCTTTTAAAGCAGTCTCACCCCCTGACTTGAGACCCCACTGCAGTTTCTGCTAAACAAGACAATGAACCTCTGCTGAGGCTGTGCTTGCTTTGTGCCCAGTTCTGTGGGGGACAGGTATGAGCCACAGTAGCTAGTCGGAGATCTGTAATGGCATAAAAAGCCTGTCTGTGCATGAGATTCAATAACCATGCAGTGTGTTTGACTAGACTTGGGGGTCAGAGTCAGTTTCTGGATGACTGCACTGGCTGCAGGTTTTTGTTTCAGCCACTTTCTCTATTATTAAACAACTTGCTGTGTAAGCCCATGCTGTAAAAAGTCCAGGGTCCTAGAAACTATTGAAATCATCACAAAAAAAACTGTAATAATAATAATAATAATAATAATTCATTACATTTGTAGAGATGTCAGGTAATTGAAAGGAACTACTCTGGGCATCTCTCTCCTAGGAGGATTCGTTTTGCCGGCATGCTCACCTTGCTTGTGTGTTAGCGGCAGGAGGAAAAGTAAAAGGGATACCGTTTTGCCAATGTTAGTGACTTTGTCTTTCTTCAGAGGTTTCGTTTTGCCGATGTGCTCGCCTCGCTTGTGTTATTAATGGCTAAGCGAGTTTTCTGTTTCCTTGGAGTTGGAGCCCTTACCCTGACTTCACCTCTCACTTCCAGGCCGGACACACACACACACTTCCACGCATAGACGTTTATATATAAGGTTATTGATGCTAATGGAACAGAATATGTTGCCTTGATTTTATTTGACTTGCATTGTAAAGGTTTATGTTATCTTTTCAGGGCTGATGTCGTCTTTTGTTGAAATTCAGTGGTACAGGACAGTAATCGGCTGTAAACTGCGAACAAAACTTGCCCTTACATTTTAGTTCAACTCTCTTTGCTTGAAGGAAAGTTACATAGCTTTGTTGATTTGACCTCAATTCCCTGCGCCCGCATGAGTAGTGAAGAGCAAACAGCCTCTTAAATGGCATTGACATCTGGCAAGACTAAAGCAAATGTGCAAAGCAAAATTCTCCATGAACGTTTTACGTATTATCGCTGAATCGGGCTCTGACTTTTTCGGACTCCGAGTTTGATGCAAGTGATCTGGAGATGGATATTGAAAACAAAAGAGAGGTACCAGCATCAGCCTATCGGTCCCCAGCTGATCATGGTGCCGAACACGTTCGTGTAGCTGATACGCCTACAGCAGCATTTGCCTAGGAGGACCACCACTGATGACAACAGGTACAAACCATATTGCGAAGACAGAGAGGTAGCCGGCCCGCATGTTTTCCTGCTGGCCATCTAGCTGCCCTTACGCAGCCACTGCTGCCAGAGATGCCAAACAGGCGGCAACAGCAGCCACAGCACTTAGCAACAGATGTTTTATGTTGATTTATGTGTGAAACCAGTGTATTGTGTGCTTTACAGAAAACTCAGTTTTTTGGAAAAAATATTCAGCCCTCAGAATTAACAAGCTGACAAACAATGAGATTTAAAGCAGATTAACCAATGACCAGGCTAATATAAATCCCATTTGTAACTGGGTCTTTCATTTAGTATCCGTTTCCAAAAAAAAACTGAACAGAAAAAGTGAAGATCTGAAAAATGTTGATCTGCTGTGGTCTTCAAAGCAGTTGGATGGTGAAAGCAGAAAATAAAAACATTTTTGTAAATAACTGGTGTGGCAGAGTGAGAGCGCTAACAAGCCACCGAGTCAAATAACAGGTTTAGTTAACAGCTAAATAGGAGATTAGCTATAAATGGTGGCCTTCCATGACTAATAAAAAACCCCTGAGTTAGCTGGTCATTTGTTGGCTTGCTTTCAGTCTCTTTATTGTATGGCTGCCAATTAAGCAAAAAAAAAAACAATTACGTAAGTCCATTATTATTAAAGAAGAAAGAAGTTTGTGAAATTACTGGTTACTAATTCACACAAGTGGCTAAAATAAAGCCTGCAGTGCCTGTGGCCCTTCAAGATCAGAGGTTGACATGCCTGATCTCAATCTTTCTTGCATGTCTGTATTCACATGAGCCTGACCAGTTACAAGCCTCTGCGTGTAAGAGGTGAATAAAAGCAGTAATATACCATCCTGGTAGTCTGGTTAGCTCTGGGTCATGTGACGCATGGTGCACAGTTCTGCCATCTTCTAGACCAGTGCTCTTTTCTGACGTTTAATCAAAAGAAGTAGTAGTTTTGTGTAAACACGGAGCTCCATTGTGTGAGCACACTGACGGTATAATACAGAACTCTGTCAGGCTGATTATGATGTATTTTAGGAGCAGGCTGCTTTAGCAGAGTTAAATGAATATGTGTGTGTGTGTGTGTGTGTGTGTGTGTCTCTCTGACTTTCTGCATACATAAATAGTGAGAAGAATATTGCAGCACACAGAAGCAGTGATTATAATTTGCATGGAAACCAACATACAGAGAGAAGACACATGAGAGCCTGAGCAAAAGAATAATTTATTGGTCCATAATGGGGTTTTACACGGGGGTCATTGGTATCATGGTAGTAACCTCGAAGAGGCCGTGCGTAATGTGATAGGGTCATCTAGGTACCTAATGGTGTCTTGTGACACAGGCAGCCGTGCCTTATGCAGCCGCTCCTTCAGGCAAGCAATGGTCCATGAGGTGTGTAGTTGAGTCTAGCTATCTGAGACCGCCCCACATGTGTACACAGACACATATCTGGGCCCACGACTGACAAGTGAATGACACATGTAGGCATTCTTAGGAAATGAGAACCCTGTTTGAAAATACCACCAACACATTGTAGGTAGGTTACAGGATCTGATTTATAATTATGCATCTATAGTCCCCTTTATAAATGTCACAGGTCACCATCTGCGTTAAGTAATAGACACCTACTTTTGTAATGATGTGCAATTTGAGAATATTTTTACTGGATTTCAATCGTGTCCCTGTTGTCTCAATATATGAATCCAGTGGTCAGCTGGAAGGAAGCAGTACAACTTACCTCTGTAGATGACCTGGTGCCAAGCCATAAGAGTCCAGACCCAGACAATGGAGGCAAAATGGAAGAGATTGTAACTGACACTATGAACTTTGTAAGCGGATGTGGTTCGGTTCATCAAATGACAATCTGTAGAGACCACTACAACTATGTTGATAGAGTTGCTTGATAATGTTGGAGCTGTGACAGCCTGTTGAAAAATCCACCAATGGGCTTGTTTCTGTGGATCTTCTAGAACATTCCCAGCAGACATGAGACACATCCTGCACCTAGCTTTGTTTCCAGTATGTAGTCAACATGTACCAGGCAGTATTATAGTCTGACCATCTGTTCCTGTAGGACTGACTCAATCTACATATATATACAGGATATATATATATATATACAGTGGAACCTCAGTTTGCGAGCATAATTCGTTCCGGAAACGTGCTCGTAGTCCAAAGCACTCGTATATCAAAGTGAATTTCCCCATAAGAAATAATGGAAACTCAGATGATTTGTTCCACAACCCAAAACTATTCATATAAAAATGATTAATACAAAATATAAAGTAAAAATACATAAAACAAATTAACCTGCACTTTACCTTTGAAAAGAATCATGGCTGGTGTGAGTGAGTTTCTAAACTCTTGTGGGATTCCACCCAATGGGACGACACGCGGAAGAGCGTCCCAAAGCAATCGCAGTCTCCCAGCGCTGTAGCAGTTCGCTGTAAAAGCGAATCTGAACAGATCGCAGACATGCTATAAGCACCTGCCGTTGATGGGTGATATAAGGAACAAGAAACATTATAAATGCGCAGGGCACTGCCTGACTGCTGTGTCTGTTTCAAGCTGAATAAAGCTGGTGTTGACTCAGCTTTGTGTCTTAGTATGCAAGACGAGGACTCGCACGTCACAGCACACATGCGCGCACGAGCACACACACACATGAGCGCGTGCGTGCACACACACACACACACACACACACACACACACATGCGCGTGAGCAAGCACACATGCATACACACGCGTGCGCACACACAGTCACAATGCTAATGCTGTTGTAAACAGAATACGCTTGTACGGATGTTTACTATGAGTGAGGCACACTGACTCAGACAGAGAATAGGAGACGATTGCCCACAATCCCACAGCGAGAGAGAGAGAACCATCAGCTCAGTTGTGATCACATGACGCTCAGCAGACAAAGAGTATACATACTACTCGTACTGCAAGACCTCGCTCGTTTATCAAGTCAAAATTTATTAAAAATTTTTGCTCATCTTGCAAAACACTCGTAAACCAAGTTACTTGCAAACTGAGGTTATACTGTATATATATATATATATATATATATATATATATATATATATATTGTGGTGCTCAGCCCGGACCCAGACAGACACCGAGACACACAAGTACCAAAAGCACATGTTTATTTTTAGCTTCTGCCCTTTACAGTGCCATGCACATTGTACCAATCAACTACAACAATAAACTCAGTCCTTTCCTTTTCTCTCTTTTCTTTATTCTTCTTCTTCTTTGCCACCCTTCCTCCTCCACTCGCAAGCTCCATCCTCTGCCTCCCGACTCCGGCTCCCCGAATGAAGTGAGGTGGTGGCCCCTTTTATATTGTACCTGGATGTTCTCCATGTGCTTGTTGATGACCTTCCTGCAGCACTTCCTGGTGTGGCGGAAGTGCTGCATGGGCACCCAGAAACACTCCGGGTGTACCTGGGTTCTCTTCCGACAACACTTCTGAACGTGGCAGAAGTGCTGCATTCTAGGGCTCCGATCCTGTCCGTGATGCCCCTGGTGGTGAACATTAGCCCCCACAGGGTTTAGCTTCCTAGCTTTTTTTCTGTGGCTCCGACACCAACTAGGCCGGGTGCCTTTGCATGTCTTGGGGAAGGTACTGCTCCTTTCCCGGTCCTTACACTCTCCGGGCGTGCTGGCTAGGCAAGGGTCTCAGCCGACCTTTACAATATATATAAAATTGAACATCTGTCTATCTGTCTGTCCACTTTTCAGGAGAGGCCTACTTAACAGATTTAGATCGGGTTTTTTCCTATAATTTGCTTGAACATTCCGGTTGATTTTGTGACTTCTCTCATCCCGCTAAGTTTCATAGTTCGCTTGTGGTACTGATTTATTTTCGCAAATCTGAGGGCCCATGGGAGGGGGGTGGGACCCTCCTTACTCATGCGCCAGCCTCCGTTCGAGTCGCTCTACCTCTCGCCACGTGTTGGAGCGTACCTTGCCTCCACTTAGTTAATGATACCGGTTTATTCAGCAGACATTATCATCTACAGATAAGGAGTAACTTTTGACGTTTTTGAGAGAGTGATTAGAGCTACGTGTGTTTTACAGGGTAGCTGCTGATTGCCAGAGATATCACGGCCACGTGCTTTTCTCCCCACGGCGGGGGACACTCTCCCGTCAGAGCTGAACACAATCAGATGGAGTAGCAACGTTTGATGTTGGAGCGTACCTACCTTCTGCTTGGCCAGAATTATATTTTTTTTTACATTTTTTATTGGTTTTTACAGTTTGTCCTGTTTCAATACTACGTGGGCGGAGGCGTAGGGGACAGCTAGTAGTACATATGACAAAAAGAATATGTTGACAAAGTAGTGCAATCATCATCCATAGGTCACTAAGGTTTCTTATCGTTTTTATGCTTTCAAGCTCAAGACAGTCAAGAGACATGCAGGCCTTATCATTTCTATATGCCTTCAGAATCAGCATTCATGTAAATTGGACCACAGCTGCTGGGCACAACTGTTTTTGTTCCATGATGTCTGTATAGAAAGTCTCCTGCTGTAAGTATAAAATTAGATGTCAGCTTGCCTTTTCTGACCATAATGCTTTTTGAATGGATGTAGCAAAGTTATTTTTAGGAAATCTCCCATTTTGATTTGTATTAAAAAATGTGTATGAATGAAGAAATTAAGCAAATCTTAAGTAAAAAAAACATATTATTAAATTGTCAGCAAGATTTCTGTGATTCACACACTTGGAGATTAAGTGACTTTGTTCAGGGTGACATAGTGAGCCAGTGCTGTAAGCTGAACCCAGCAGGCTTGTGGTTTACAGGTATTCATCTGTAGGCCGCACTGCCTAACGTCTGAACTTGGATAGTTGGGATCCCCAGAGTTTGGTCAAAAGTACAATCCAGACCTCTTTCTATTTCTTCTGAAGGCTCAGCCAAGCCTTCCGCTGCATTATACGCTAAGTTTAATTCAAATTGGGCATCACATTTGCCTGCATGCAAAATTCACCCAACACTCAAACCATATGTTATGTATTTAATAACCTGCTGATTGGAAAATGATTGAGAAAAACAAAACAAATATTTAGACATATTTCATCTGTTTTTTTTTCTTTCAAAATCTGAGTGGCTCTGTTTTCTGTGCATGGTGATATTTAATCATCTCAACTATTACATTATACTGTCAGCGCTAGTTATATATACTGTGTATGTCTCTATCCATGCGTCTGTCTAGTTTTCTGGACCTGTTTCATAGCTTTGTAAGTAGTCAGCAGGCTAAGGCACCAGGCAGGACGCTGAACCATCTCAAAATGCAGACAGACCCTTATTCATGTTGAGCAATCAGCCAAACCATACCATGCAGAACAGGGCAAAAGTGCAAATAGTAAGCAGTGATAGAGTAGATCAAGCAGAGTTCTTTCAGGCTTAAGACTGAATCATGTACTTAAGTGGAAATCAAGTGGATATGCATTTAAGACTGAAGCCAAGAAGCACTTGTTTACAAAAGGAGTTGTGGGACTCTGGAACAAACTACCAAGACACATACAGTGGTGTGAAAAACTATTTGCCCCCTTCCTGATTTCTTATTCTTTTGCATGTTTGTCACACAAAATGTTTCTGATCATCAAACACATTTAACCATTAGTCAAATATAACACAAGTAAACACAAAATGCAGTTTTTAAATGATGGTTTTTATTATTTAGGGAGAAAAAAAATCCAAACCTGTGTGAAAAAGTAATTGCCCCCTTGTTAAAAAATAACCTAACTGTGGTGTATCACACCTGAGTTCAATTTCCGTAGCCACCCCCAGGCCTGATTACTGCCACACCTGTTTCAATCAAGAAATCACTTAAATAGGAGCTGCCTGACACAGAGAAGTAGACCAAAAGCACCTCAAAAGCTAGACATCATGCCAAGATCCAAAGAAATTCAGGAACAAATGAGAACAGAAGTAATTGAGATCTATCAGTCTGGTAAAGGTTATAAAGCCATTGCTAAAGCTTTGGGACTCCAGCGAACCACAGTGAGAGCCGTTATCCACAAATGGCAAAAACATGGAACAGTGGTGAACCTTCCCAGGAGTGGCCGGCCGACCAAAATTACCCTAAGAACGCAGAGACGACTCATCCGAGAGGTCACAAAAGACCCCAGGACAACGTCTAAAGAACTGCAGGCCTCACTTGCCTCAATTAAGGTCAGTGTTCATGACTCCACCATAAGAAAGAGACTGGGCAAAAACGGCCTGCATGGCAGATTTCCAAGACGCAAACCACTGTTAAGCAAAAAGAACATTAGGGCTCGTCTCAATTTTGCTAAGAAACATCTCAATGATTGCCAAGACTTTTGGGAAAATACCTTGTGGACTGATGAGACAAAAGTTGAACTTTTTGGAAGGCAAATGTCCCGTTACATCTGGCGTAAAAGGAACACAGCATTTCAGAAAAAGAACATCATACCAACAGTAAAATATGGTGGCGGTAGTGTGATGGTCTGGGGTTGTTTTGCTGCTTCAGGACCTGGAAGGCTTGCTGTGATAGATGGAACCATGAATTCTACTGTCTACCAAAAAATCCTGAAGGAGAATGTCCGGCCATCTGTTCGTCAACTCAAGCTGAAGCGATCTTGGGTGCTGCAACAGGACAATGACCCAAAACACACCAGCAAATCCACCTCTGAATGGCTGAAGAAAAACAAACTGAAGACTTTTGAGTGGCCTAGTCAAAGTCCTGACCTGAATCCAATTGAGATGCTATGGCATGACCTTAAAAAGGCGGTTCATGCTAGAAAACCCTCAAATAAAGCTGAATTACAACAATTTTGCAAAGATGAGTGGGCCAAAATTCCTCCAGAGCGCTGTAAAAGACTCATTGCAAGTTATCGCAAACGCTTGATTGCAGTTATTGCTGCTAAGGGTGGCCCAACCAGTTATTAGGTTATGGGGGCAATTACTTTTTCACACAGAGTTTGGATTTTTTTTCTCCCTAAATAATAAAAACCACCATTTACAAACTGCATTTTGTGTTTACTTGTGTTATATTTGACTAATGGTTAAATGTGTTTGATGATCAGAAACATTTTGTGTGACAAACATGCAAAAGAATAAGAAATCAGGAAGGGGGCAAATAGTTTTTCACACCACTGTAGTTGAAGCAGAAACCTTGACAACCATCAAGAAGTATCTTGAAGAGATATTGGGACAGCTTAGCTATTAGCTAAACAAATGAGCCTGATGGATTGAATGGTCTCCTTCCATTTGACAAAGTTCTTATATTCTATTTGAATCCAGTCACCAGAGCCATGAAAGCTTTACTTCTACCCATGGTGCAATACTAGCACAACACTGTCAAGTCCTCTTAGTTCAATTCAGTTTCACAAGGAACCTGAACCAGCCCACCCAGGACAGGGCACAGTACACCAAAGAACTCACACACCCGCACTAAGCCAATTGAAATTTCCAATTTTGAAAATATCTTCGGAGTGCTTGGAGAAAAGAGTGCATGTGCATAGGGCGACTGTTCAAAATTCATACAGACATTGACCAGGCATGGGATTTGAACCCTAGGTGCTGAATCCATGAGGCAGAACCACTGCACCACCCTTTCTAGAGTTGTGTTTCAGGTTACCCAATAATTCTAGGGTAATCATTATTTTTCTTTCTAAGAGTGTCATTATTCATGATTTGGGTTTAGCAATTATTTAAAATACCTAAGCCATGTTGCACCTTTATGGGATGCATGTACAATAAAAGAGTAGCAGAGTGGTATGACCAGCTGACCCTCTCGCTGTCTGCTGCTTCTAGAGTTCAATACATGACCCCCCTTATTTATACTGCTTCTTTAGCAGAGAAGTGAATTGCAGTAGCAAATAGTGAAAACCTATCTCATTTCAGTTTTACGGGGGGTATCAGGCTTTTTGAAACCTGGCATTGACTAGCCAATATGGTCATGCATTCATTGGGAAGACAAGCCAGCACCTTAGCCTTACCTGGCTGCTGGAAACCTTATCCACAACACACCCCAGCTAATGGAAGAGATTTCATGTTTTGTATCCGTTCACTTGTCAGCCCATCGCTTACGCGTGATATATAGTACCTCAGGATGTGCTTGAGTTCACTCACAGTTGGCTGCATTATGTAAAAGGAAGCAAAACAAAGTTTGTAGAGCACGGTAACCAGCAACCCAATGTCCTGTGTAGGGCTGTTAATACAGGTCTACTTTATTCTCACCATTATATCAACCCTACATGACTAACTTTGTTTTATACTTACATGTCTTTAAAGAATAATTTCTAAATGAACATGCCGAATTTGCAGAAAGTTGCCATTTTTATAAGATAAAGATAAGTGTTAGTATGATTTCGTTAGGCAACATTAATATAAATAAAGGTTACTGCAGCATCTGATTAGTAAATTTTCACTTACAGTAGCTGCACTTACCCCCTCATCACAATCGAGGAGCAAACATCCTTTAGTACCCTTAGCATTTAAGGAACCATTCTTGGAGTGCCACAGCTCAGCACATACGCATACACATACAGGCAAGGATACAAATCTCAAAATCTGTGCCTAGTTATTGATATTTTCTCCTGGAGCTGATTAATTTGAGGTTAAAATGTGTATTAAGAAAATTAAAAAGCCATATACAAGTTATATTAGCATCAGTTGCCATGTCCGCAGCGGGGAACCAACTAACAAGAACATTTCCTCACTTACTGTAAGGTGCTAGGAGTAGGGTGGTGGAGCACTCCTTCAAATGACAAGTTTACACTGAACTGCTGATCTGCAGGCAGGCCAGCATTACTGCAATGACAGTTACCAACTACACCGAGAAACCTCTTTGTTTACCTATTTCTCCTTGAACATTTTATCATGTAGCACTTTGGTCTTGCCATTAAGTGATAACTGATAAGTGCATATGCATTAAATGTGCATTCAATATGTGTTTACTCTGCTCCATTTATCAGTTTGAACTACTAAACTCAGCAATAAATAAAGCTTGATGGGAAAAATCCTTGCTTTTTTGGTACTTAACATCTGCGGTTCTGTATTTCACTATAGTGCTATAACTGTGCAATAGAGAACCATAAGCATTCATCGGAAAGTAACATATAAGATCAAAGCCATGGTTAGTGCTTCAAATACATATACGCTGTTCTGAGTGAACACTTATTCTGCTGATGTTATACCCAAAAACAGTTTTTACCCCAGTCATACTCCTTTTTGGTCAGTTTGCTATATTACACCTCCTCTCTGTGCAGAACAACTGAAACCTGATTATTAAAAAAAAATTCTATTAATTATAACATTATAATATATTATATATATCTTTATTATAAAAAAAAACCTTGGCAGTGAGACGAGACGTGATCTTCTCAGAAGACAATTTGACATCCTGTGAGAGACACTTTAACATCACGTGAGACAAGGCAGTGAGACAGAAGGACAGCTGCTGTACAGGCTTTTAAATGATCGACACACAGAGCAACAAGCAGAACACGCACCTCGGCAGAAGCAGCACAAAGCCAGCAGCTGATCCATCCGCTTCTCCATAGCGTGCGTTCAGCCCCCCCCCCCCTTCACAACACGAGCAGCGTTATAAGTCCCGCAAGAAAGAGATTTAACTACACCCAGGGCCAGAAATAAAGGACAAATATTGTTTTTACAAAAGTTTTAATGTAAAAGTGAAAATAATGCATATGTAACAATTCCCATGAAAATATCAATCTGTTTAAATTGTTTATCTGGTAAACCAAACCCGGGGGTGGGCAGCAGGGTGCGGAGCCCCCTAGTATATATATATATAATATTATAATTATAATAATATTTCTACTAATGGTACTGAAACTGAACTTGTCCCTTAGTTTCCCAGGTTGGCTTTCTTCACTGTATTTTTCAATCACGGACTTGATTAGTCCATGTATGCATTTGTTCTGTCTTATGTACCAAATTACTCTTGTCTTTAACTTTACAGATTTAGTCATCTTCCTTTTATATACACAGAATAATATAATTGTTCATACATCCATTCGTGTCTATCTATCTATCTATCTATCTATCTATCTATCTATCTATCTATCTATCTATCTATCTATCTATCTATCTATCTATCTATCTATCTATCTATCTATCTATCTATCTATCTATCTATCTATCTATCATGGCCAGGAATGACAGCTCTTCAGACAGCAACAAAATTTTGGATGCCACAGGGCTTCCCTTTTATTGTGTGTGAACAAAGAAAACAAACAAAAGAAAGGACTTTCTTCAGCGTGTGTCCCATATTTAGGAATTAAAGCAATGATAAAGTGTTGCAGTTGCCTCTAGCAGAGCTCTGTGTGGCAGGTTGCCCTAGCCAGTAATGACACCTCATTATGGGAAACCCAGGGTTTTATGGCGACTGGACCAGAATGGGCAGAGTCAAATGCCCTCACTGGGTGGCTCCTCAGTACTGTGTGGAAAGAAGTTGTGTTATTAAACCCTGAGTGGTATGAAAGCCTGACAGAATGGCAGGGAGTTTCACTTGTGTTTGCTGTACAGGACCAGGAGCTGCTGCTTCATCATATAGTAATACCTGTACTGATATTAAATGTGCAGTACTTTGAAGATAAAATTAGATGGCCATGTGCTTGTCTTAGATGTCTAATTCAAAATTTTAATATGAGTTATAGACAGACACTCAATAAGACAGAAACCAAAAGGAGGACTGTGATGCCTCAACAGATAGAAGCAGATTTGCAGCTCTAAGTTTTAGATGTACTTTGCATTTCACTCATCTTGAGCCTGTTTAGAAGGCAGTCATGCATTAGAGATGCAGTTAACAAAAACTTCTTGCTGTCAGCTAGATGGTTATTGTTGAGGACACCTTTTGGCTCTTCTGAGTGAGGTTATGCTTCTACCCTCCCTTATAATATTTCAGCCGTTAAGAAGGAATACTTAGCATGTTTTTTTCCAATGCATTGCAGTTTCTTTCTCTTTGCAGATTTTATTTGTTTAATTATTGAAGCAGGCAGTGTGGTGTAGTGGTTTATGCTCTGGCCTTTACACCTTGAGGTTGTGGGTTCAGATCCTGACCCTGACAATGGGTGACAATTAGCAAGTCACTCCACCAGGCCTGTGGTCCAATTGGAAAAATGTAACTAATTTTATGTCAATTGTTTGTGCCTCAGTCACATAATAATTCACTTACGAAAGCACAAAAGCCACTATTTTGATAGTTACAGTCCTGACATAGATCCTGATGAAGCTACAGTATGTGCATGGAGAGGTTCTCAACCTGTCCGACTCAGTTGGCATGGTAAAACAAGGAGCTGGCAAAGCCAAATAGGGACCTCGTATTTTGCATTTCTGCTGCACAGACGTGTTTGCTTTAGATGAAATAGACACATAACTAATGCAGCCCTCATGGAAGCAATTCTATAATAGTCACATTTTATTGATATGATAAGAACAATTTTGATAAAAACAGGCCCTACAAAGCTTGCCTCAGAACTATGTTATTTTGCTTTTGATCTGCTGCTGTAAAAAACTCAAAGCAAATAAAAGCATAGATATACTGTATACGTGTGTTTATACTTAGATAAATATTTATGTTCATCTAGTATTACAAATTCAACAAACAACATCTTCCATAATGTTCTTAACTTAATTCTCCTGAGTCGTGCCATTGATAGTCCAAGACAAGTCCCTAATGCACCTCAGTTTGACAGTAAATGTTTGTTAGAATATAAAACACAAATTGCACGACTACACTTTGAGGTCCTCAGGCATGGATAGCTTGATTGCTGTTTCTTTGTCTTTTTTGGTTTAATGATGTCATCCATGGTAAATTTGAGATGCCCTCATTGTGTTTCATCTCATTTACCCCATTAGATCTCCAGTATCACCCAATGGGCAAAGTTTAGTAACATTTCATGCTCCGTTGAGCATAACATAAAAACGGAAAAAACATGTCATTACTTGATTTTATTGCTGGCAAATAATGCTTGCTCACTATTTACTATTGATTAAACAAAAGGAATCTTTACATCCTTGTTCAGGATTAAGCTTTTACTCATCATTTGGAACCCCTTCAATCAGATTTTTTGTTTTCCATTTATTTTCTTTATTTTGTATTAGCTCAGCGGTGTAGTGATTAGTGTGGCATTCACTTCTTGGCCCAGTCTCTGTCTGTGAAGTGTTTGCACGTTTTCCCCACATTCACTTGGGTTTTGTCTACACATACTTCAGTTTTCTTCCAAATCCCAAATTTATATGTGTTAAGTTAGTTGGAAGCTCTAAATTGCCACGGGTTTGTGATTGCATTCTGCAATGGACTGACATTCCATCCGGGATCGGTTTCTTTCTTTATCAGGTGACAGGCAATCCCACACTTCACGTCCTGTAATGAAAAATCAGGTTAAAAAATTAATTGGTAACTTCTTGACTTAGCTGGCGTTAAAACCTAATTGGCAAATTTAGGAGAGTTGTGATACTGGTTTGACTTACTTGAAGAGACTGTTAGGAAACAAAAGAATATAGCAGCTTATCATGAAAAATCCCATCAGGCCCTGGAGCTAGCCCAAAAATGTTATCTAGAGTGCAGTTGACCTTTTTGAAGAACCCACAAGGGCTTGTTTTACTTGTCCAACTCATTAAGGTTGCAGTTATTCCCCACTTTCACAGATAGTTCCTAGGGAGCCCAGAATGAATAAAGACCACATTGTTTATATCAAATAATAAAGGAAATCAAGAAGGAAAAATATTACAGTGCTTAGAAGCACAAGAAGACAAATATTAACAGTCTAATATGTGAAAATGACTTTTTCAGCAAATCAGAAGAATTGATGATCTGAACCATAGATAGAGCTTCATTTGTCTCCTGTGGAAAATTTGACTTTTTACAGAAGCTCTTTAAAAAAATGTCCCCATTCCTCCTTTTGCACTGTTACAATAAAACCGGAGGCAAGGCAAAAAAGGCAAATGAACACGAGGACTGGGGATGAGGCTGAAAATCAAAGCCTTAAGAACAGAGAGAACCGATTGCCAAAGCCCAATATGAATTCCAAAAGTCGAAAGTTAAAGGAATCAGGGGAAAAAGTCCCAACTTCCTAAATTGATTTTGCAATACTATAGCTAACATGCAAAGGTTTTTGGGGAATATTCAGCAACTTGGACGTGAATGATATCACATGGCTATCTTGTATTCTGGCAACCTGATTGCAACTATGCCTCAGGCATCTTTATCATTAGTGATTTACAGAAAATGGTGGCTCCCATAGTTGAAATGATAAACAAAATGGTGATGCAGTAATGTTAATAAATACATTATAAAAAATGTTAACAATGTCAAAATGTACATTTGAGAAAAGACATCTTAAATCCTGAGAATCACTATACTTTTAATAGAGTCACAATGGCACTGTCTCACCAGAGGGGCAACATTACAATGGTGTAGTGCCTTCTCAGTTCTAGGGAAATAACATCCCCATCATCATCATCTCTACCATCATTTTCATTCCATTTTCCCAGAAGAATATTCCAGTATTAACATCCTGAGCTGAGCTGACCATACCACCTTATCACAGCTCTGATATCGATATGCCTCACCCCACCATTCCAGCCATTACATATAATCTGTCCTGAGTGTGTCCCATGGTCTACCTCCATTGTAAATTGCATGGGGGCATCCTATCTACATGCTCAAACCATTTCTCAATTGAGTGAAGTGGTTCTGTTCCAAGTCCCTCACACATTACTGAGCTGATCGCCTTTTCATGGAGAATGCTCTAATCAACCTTTTACAAGGGGCTCATTTTGGATACAAGTACTCAGTGTCTCATTCTTATGGGCTTTCCCCAGTGTTCATGCTTAGAAGATTAGAACACTCTAGATGAGAACAGGCCATTCAGCCCAACAAAGCTCGCCAGTCCTATCCACTTATTTATTCCAAAAAAACATCAAGTTTCCCTAACGTCTTACTGACTGCCACACTATTTGGTAGCTTATTCCAAGTGTCTATCGTTCTTTGTGTAAAGAAAAACTTCCTAATGTTTCTGTGAAATTTACTCTTAACGAGTTTCCAACTGTGTCTCCGTGTTCTTGATGAACTCATTTTAAAATAACAGTCTCGATCCACTGTACTAATTCCCTTCATAATTTAGGAGTGAGGATGAGGATATAGGCTGAGAGGTAAATTAAAAGCTTCTTCCAAGGACTTTGTTTTGATCTGGTAAAACATTCACAAAACTGGTGCCACTCTTGCAATTTACTGTTCGTTGGTTAATCTCACAGTCACCTCTTTGTTCACTTCTGATGCACTTGAACTTCTCAGCATGATCATTTCTTACAGTACCTGAAGAGAGCAAGCCCAGGCAAGGACCATAGCCTCTGATTTCAAGGTGCAAATTCCCATTCAACCCTACGTCACATCCACTGTAAACCATTCCAGTGCATGCCAGAGATTATCATCTGATAAGGCTAAAATAATAACTGGGGAAGTAGCAAAATAGGCTCCAGAGAGCATGACTGCAGGTACTGATCTTGTCGCCAGACTGTCTCAATTTAAGTAACTCAAAATTGGTGCCCATGCCACATTCGCCAGCTGAGTAGATTCCTCTAAGAACAGTCGTGCCCGGCCCTTTATGAGATAGCCTATAGTGTGCTGTGTAACATTCCGGGCCCTGTACAAAGGGTTAACAGGTACAGTGAGTTCAGCTGCAGTCTCTTTTTTCCATTCTGTTTCAGTACGAAAACCACAAGATATCTTCTGTTTTCAAGATTCAAAACGCCACATTCTATGCAATGCACTTCCAGGTGACCATTCATTGATTGTCATCTCCCATGCACACAGAGCCTACCCCTACCACTAAAAACAAAATCAAACCGATTTGTTTTTGGGAACGAGACACAGACTAGTTGGTTATGTGACAGTAGGGGACTGACTTCAGAGGAGTGTGCCGCCAACTGCTTCCGACTCATTAAGACTATTAAAATCAAAGGAAAGTCGCATGATGTAACTATTTCCGAATCTTTAATTATGTCTGTTTGCCTCACAGTCTTTATAAAGAAGTGCTGCATGTCTGAATGATGAAAACTAGGAAATGATTGTAGACCCACCGTGTTCACACATGCAAGTCAAAGCTATGCCATAGACGTTTTAGTGTAATGGATGTGGTTTGTGTTTTTATTCAAAGTGGCAACCTTTGATAAGAAAGTTAATCTACAATTGAAATCAGTGAAGCTGCAGCCATTCTTTGTATCCGGTATAAGTCGAATAGCCAATGAGGTCTGCAGCTCCCAGAATTGCACCTAGTATGAAAAAAGCCTAAACTTGTTCTAAAAATTCAGGCTCAATACAGAGGTCTGGCCTTTCTTTAGTCTGTCATGTCTTATTAATTTCAAACTGCTTGCCCAGCAGAGTACTTAAATCCAGTGCTGCAAAGGTAGACTGCCTAGCTTGTGGATATGGTTCCTAATACTAATGCCTTTTTGTTGAGACTCATAAAATCCGAAATATTTCAGTCTTTTAATGTCATTGATGATGATGTGTAATTCTGAGGAAGAAGTCTGAAAAAAATGTCACGGTGTGAGTTATGTTGGGGGGTATATGGTATTATGTATGCTTTTTCAATTAGGAGCTTTTTCAGTTTTTTCTTTTCCCGAAGCACATGGGGATGCATGGGAAACATGCCCCAGTGTCTCTGGAGTGCCGCCTGAATGTAGCCATTGAACTGGGAAACAACATGCAATAAAGCTGCCCTCTGTTTAATAGATTCTTCTCTTTCGAGGCATCAAAACAGCTGTTACATTTGACTGAAATCTCCTCTTTGGTATTTAAGGACTTATTCTGTGCACAGCCCGGTTTTTATTTTTGGCCCAGTTGATAGTGAATGCCATATCAGAAAGGAGAGACAATTTCCCCTGTTCGTCTATCGTATTCCATTGTATTTTCTTCCTTTTTTTAACACAAAAGAGGCCGTGCAGCCGATTTGAGAGTCACCAGCACTCCATCAATCTTTCATTAGCCAGCATTTTTTTTTTCTTTGATGTGGCGGTTAAATTAGTTAAGGAGTCTTATTGTGACCCCAAGTGGTAATGTATTCTGTGGTGCAGGTAGAAATGAAATGTATAATTGATAGGACGAGAAGCCAGTAGAAAGGAGAAATAGAAGAAGAAAAAAAGTAATTATGGGACTGAAAAATGAGGCCACAATGCAAAGCAAAACCCTCATTGGTCGGCGTCGCTTGTGTTTGTCTCCGTGATGGATGGTTGCCTTTGTTTTTTGGGAAGTGTTTTCTGGGCTGTACTGAAAAATTGAATTGGTGGACATAATAAACAAGACAAAAAATCTAGCTGTTGTACAGCTGATTGTCCCTCCTTCCCTCTCCCTCTCTCTCTCTCTCTGACTCTTTCTTTTTTGCAGTGATAATTCAGAAATAATAGAATTTGTCAACTGAAAGAGTTACCTTGGCTCAGCCCACATTAAGTGCTTGCTATTGCAAGGCTGGAGCCCAATTACATTTTTCCTATAATGACCTGCAATGCTGCAATTAAATGAAACATGCGCTTAAATCAAAAGCAGCACCAGTTTAAAAAAAGAGAGCCCAAGCTGCTGCATGAACCACACAACCCACATTTTTAAATTTGTTACTAGAACAACTGCAGGAAGTTCACCCATCCCAGAAGTACTCTTTGTACGAGATTTTCTTCTTTTCTTTTTTTGTGCCTGCCTGGGCGTCAATGTCTGAGAAGTTCCTGCCCAAAACAATGATAAGGTCAGACCTTCATTTTGTTCTATCTTTGCGTCAATATATTACACTCTTGCCCAGTGTCTGACCTTAAACAATAGCCAAGGATAGTCCCACACTAACACGGAGGCTGATGTTTATGACATGGTGGGAATCATACAAAGAATGAAGGCGACACTACCACTCTGCACATCCTTGGCCAGTGTTTTATCTGTGGTCCAGCATTGCTAAATGTTTTTTTTTCCCAGCAGAAGATTCTATTTTAATCTAAAGCTGCAGTATATTATTAAGCAATAAGGAAAAATGGGAATGGGAGGGGGTTGGGGGTATAAACTCCATCAAGAGGTGACAGTGTGTCACAATATCTAAGTGCTCCAGCTTCTTAACAAGAATATTAGGTAGGAATAGGGCTGGCATGAGAACGTTGAGGAATTGCTACTCCGAAACTCAAGTTGCCGGGGGGGAAATTGGTGTAGCACCCTTTTGTAACTGCTGCTGCAGCTCGTTACTGACAGGCATTAAACTCCCTGTGGGAACGTGCCGGATCCCAGTTGTTTCTTGTATCATTTGTTTGGTGACAGCCTGTCACCCTTGCTGCTTGGGCATCAAAACTCACTGATTGGGGAACAAATGACTTAACTGCTTCCCCGGTTCTTTTCTGCCTGATGCTTCCAGCACAGCATTACAGTCTGCATTCAGTGTTGTCGAGATACACTTGCGTTAGAGCATCCAGTTTATCCTCAGCAATCACTGAACTCAAAGCAACCAATGTCAGTAAAAAGGTAAAACAGCAGTGGTAATAATATTTATAATATATAGCAACTGTCAATGCATTTTATATCCTGTGGCAGTAAAGCAGATCGTGTATACTGGAATTAAATGTCCCAAAATCTAGCCTAGAGACTGAAGAGGCACTATATTCAGTAACAGAAAAATAGATATTTTTAAAAGAAACTTTAAATAACTTCATTATGAAGTACATTAAAGACAGACAGATAGATAGATGTGCTATAAAATGAAAAGATAGATAAACAGATAGACAGACATAGATAGATAGATAGATAGATAGATAGATAGATAGATAGATAGATAGATAGATAGATAGATAGATAGATAAAGTACATTAAAGACAGACAGATAGATAGATGTGCTATAAAATGAAAAGATAGATAAACAGATAGACAGACAGACAAAAGGCTAGATAGATAGATAGATAGATAGATAGATAGATAGATAGATAGATAGATAGATAGATAGATAGATAGATAGACAAAAGGCACTATAGATAGATAGATAGATAGATAGATAGATAGATAGATAGATAGATAGATAGATAGATAGATAGATAGATAAAGTACATTAAAGACAGACAGATAGATAGATGTGCTATAAAATGAAAAGATAGATAAACAGATAGACAGACAGACAAAAGGCTAGATAGATAGATAGATAGATAGATAGATAGATAGATAGATAGATAGATAGATAGATAGATAGATAGATAGATAGACAAAAGGCACTATAGATAGATAGATAGATAGATAGATAGATAGATAGATAGATAGATAGATAGATAGATAGATAGATAGATAGATAGATAGATAGATAGATAGTCACAAGGCACTATAGATAGATAGATAGATAGACAGACAGACAAAAGGCACTATAGATAGATAGATAGTCACAAGGCACTATAGATTGATAGACAGATAGATAGACAAAAGGCACTATAGATTGATAGATAGATAGACAAAAGGCACTATAGATAGATAGATAGATAGATAGATAGATAGATAGATAGATAGATAGATAGATAGATAGATAGATAGACAAAAGGCACTATAGATAGATAGCTAGATAGACAGACAAAAGGCACTATAGATAGATAGATAGATAGATAGATAGATAGATAGATAGATAGATAGATAGATAGATAGATAGATAGATAGATAGAATTTCTTTGTGAAGTACAGTTTTGCAAGCTGACATTAACCTTCTGTTAAAATAATCTGTGGAATATGTATTGTAGGCATAATGTGTGCTCTGTTTTCAGCAGAAAGGTACAGATACCACCAGCCCATGCCAAGAGTGCCTACGATTGAGTGGTGTTTAGGAAATTGGAAATTCAAGCTGTAGCGCAAGCCGCAGTAAAGTGTTGACTAATAATATACCTTGAAATTCAAAAAACATTTGAAAGCAACATTCATCTAAGCAAGAATGTGCTACATGTGTAACATCAGACTGGGTACATTAAATATGTAAGACAGACCCTCTGCAGCAAAAATAAAAATAAACAGTTTACAATCAGTGCTTTAGATGTGAAGCTTGTGGTTTTCACTGCTCTGGAAGGCTCACTCTAAATTTAAAAGCATATTTATTTGCTCAAAAGAATGTTAGACTTTCCTTTCCACCTAACAACAGACTGAAACCACAAAGTTTCATATTTGGTACACTTTTTGGTTATTTCCTTACTTCATGAAATACCCCATACACAGTAAGTGAGTAACCCTACTATGAATATAGGAATATTTGTCACTGATTGTTTTTTTTTTTTTTTGTACAACCAGATAAAAAAAAAAAGAAGTTACAAATATCAAAAGCTTCAAGTTTTTGTTTTACTGTGTATCATTATTCTCAATTCTTAGCCGCACACTGAGTGGACAGAGTGTCCAGTCCATCACAGGGTGTGCTTACACATTTACATGCGGCCAGTGTTGTGTCACTAATTGACTTAACCTTTGCTTTTCTGGGATATGAGAGTAGACCAAGGAATCAAGTGAAAAAATACAAGAATATGCGTATACTTCGTAATGACAATGTCCAGTCCAGGATTCAAATCAAGTCTCCTGGTTGTGTGAGACAGCAACATTTCCCACTGTTGCAATGTTTTTCCCTAGAGTTCAAAGTCCAATGTGTTATTGGTTTGAGACAGTAACATCTCACCAAATACAGTCAACGTTATCTAAGCAGCCGAAAGAATAGCCGAGTTCAAAACTGACCCTGGTGCTATCTATAGATTTAATCTCTTCAATATATTCCATTCTTTAGTATGCTCATCTAAATGCTGACAGTTCTGTTTCACTCTACAGAAATGGTAACATTTCTCAGGGTGAGGCTTTGCCTTTTCATTAGTCTTGCAGAAATAAAGGGGTTCAGAAATTGCTCTAATGGAATACTGGCATTCTGTCGTGAGTAATTTGCAGCTCCTTTATAGTGATCTTCAGTTTACCAAACACCTCGTTTATTTTTTTATTTATTTTTTTCAGGTTACAAAGTGTAGACCAGGTTGGGTCTTTTTATTGGTTTTTGTTCCCAGAAATGCTTGAGTGAGTTTCCACACAGCTTTGAAAGTATTAGCTGATTATTGTTACCTTGAATTGTTTGGGGCTAATACGCCATCTATATGCACCATATAGCTTCTACAGTACTAAAACTTTGATGCAGTGCCTTGTTAAATCAAGATCAATCCAAAAGAAAATAGAGCACAAGATACTAAATTATGGTTGATTAAAGTTAAAAAAGGGAATTCATCAGAGAATATCAGCACACCAGTGAAAGGATGTGACGGAAAGGAGTGGAAACCAGATTGCCTCTAACAAAGACTATAAAAGCAGGCTTAGAGGGAGTTAATGCTGCCCACCAAGGCCCATCTTTTATGTTCAGTGGGAGTGGCACTGACCTAATAAGCAAACTGTGAAGTTGCTTTTCTTTGGTCAGTCCAACTTCACACCATTACATCTTGGTTTCTAGCTTAAAGACTTTCAAAGACACGATGGATTCAGAAAGTATTCAGACCCCTTCACTTTTTCATATTTTGCTGTGTTGCAGCCTTGTGCTGAAATCTTTTAAATTCATTTTACCCACATCAAGCAAAACTCAATACCCCAGAATAGCAAAGAGAAGCTAGGATTTTAGAAAATTTTGCCAATACAAAATTATTAGAAATAAAACAAATGCTGGCACAACTATTCAGACCCTTTACTCTGTACTTAGTCAAAGCATCTTTGGTCATTCTTCTGTGTAGATCCTCTCAAACTCCTGTCAGGTTGGATGGAGACCATCGGTGGGAAGCTATTATCATGGCTATGTTCCATTGGGTTCATGTACAAGCTCTATCTGGGCAACTCTAGGACATTCACAGAGTTGTCTCTTAACCACTCCTCTGTTGTCTTTGCTTTGTGTTTAAAGTCATTGCCTGTTAGAAGGTGAACCTTCGGCCCAGTTTAAAGTCCAGAGAACTCTGGAAAATGTTTTCAAAAAGGATATCTATGAAGTTTACTGCCATTCAGCTTTCCCTCAACCCTGTTTAGTCTCCCAGTCCCTGTCATTGAAAAACAGCCTCACAGCATGATGATGCCATCACCATGCTTCACCGTTGGAATAGTATTGCACTGTTGATGAGTGGCACCTGGTTTCCTCCAGACATGACACTAATCTTGGTTTCATCGGACCAAAAAAATCTTGTTTCTCAGTCCAAGAGACCTTTAGGTGCCTTCCATGTGTCCTCTACTGAAGTCTGACTACTCTGTCATAAAACCAAACTCCATGGAGTTTTACAGTGATGGTTATCCTTCTGGAAGTTTCTCCTGTCTCCACACCGGTTCTCTGCAGCACAGCCAAAGTGATCGTCAGATTCTTGGTCATGGCACTTTTCCCATGATTGCTCATTTTGGCTGGGTGGCCAGCTTTTGGAAGAGTTGTGGTTGTTCCAGACTGGTTCCATTTAGGAATTATGGAGGTCACTATGCTCTTGTTAATGCTGCTGGAATTTTTTTTGTAGCTCTGCCCAGATCTGTCCATTGACACAATCTTGTCACTAAGCTCTGCGACCTTGTGGCTTGTTTTTTGCTCTAATATGCAATACCAGCTGTGGTATCTTATATAGAAAGACATGTGCCTCTTCTAATCATGTCCAATCAATTGAATTGAATGCAGATGGACTCCAAACGAGGCGTAGAAACATCTCAACAATGATCAATAGACTGGCATGCACCTAAGCCAAATTTCAAGTGCCACATCAAAGGCTCTGAACACTTGTGACAATATGATATTTTGTTTTTATTTTTAATAAATTAGGAAAAGATTCTAATATCCTGTTTTCGCTTTGCCATTCTGGGATAATGACTGGTGCTTGATGTGGGGAAAAATGAATTGAAGTGATTTCAGCACAAGGCTGCAATATCACAAACTGTGAAAAAAGTGAAGGGGTCTGAATCCATTGTATGTGAGCCTGGAAGAATTATTGCTATAACAGCCACAGGTCAGGGTTCACCTTCATTTCTTGCATGTGAATCTTTTTCGCTCACCCAGAAAATACTAGGTAGGAGCAGAGAAATGATTTTCCATTTTTTTTTAAATCCCACTTCAATTCCAAACATTTATTCACCACATGTAACCATCTGTTTCTGCAGCCTGCTTATTGCATTACAATATTATGGAAAGCCAGAGCCTATCCTAGAAGTGTTAGACGTGAGGCGAGTATCAACAGTGGATGGAATGGCAGTTTGTCACAGGCCATGAGCAGGTGCGGAGTTATCAGTTGACAAAATATAAACTTATTTGTGGCAGCCCAGAGAAATAAATACATTTTTTGACATGGGTGAGAACATGCACACAAAAAGTGACCAGAAACAAAATGCCTAGAGTTATGAAGCAGCAAAATTGGGCCAATAATTGAACTCAGATCATTACATAAAATGAGCACACTCATAGAAAAGTAAAATTGAAAGATATTTTTTTTTCCCCAAATTGAGAAATGAGAAAACTAACAAGGCCTTGTGACTCAGTAGTTATACCTGCTACCTCTCTTCTCCAGAGCCCTGCAGAATCAAATCAGCTCAGCCAGTGTCTGGAAGGCATTTGCACTTTCCCTTCATGTTAAATCAAGTGTGTCCAAGGTTGATTTCTGCCTTGTACGTTAAGGTAATGACATAAGCTCCAGCTTGCGACCCTGTCGTGGAAAATATTGGACCAGATAATGGATGGATGGAAGCACTTTTATTAGAGAACAGTTAACACTGCACAAAACCACAGTAAAATAAAATCATTGATCCCTTTCCTCCAGCATTAACTATCAACCCCTATACACCCCAGGTTTGAGATTCTTTGCTGAATAGCTGAGCATGATGAAGGCCAATTAGATGGGCAAGCAAGAAATAAAAAGTAAGTACCTTGTTCCTCCTCTAGGTTGAGTTTGTCACTAATTTTGCTACTGCAAAAAAAAAGAGCTTTGGTCTGAAAAAGCTCTCAGCCTCCATTGCCCCAACCGTACACCGTACAACAGCACGTTTCTTCAAGCACTTGACTTTGCCTAGTTCTCTTCAGCCTTTCAGATCATTTCTATAAATGACATGACTATCCCAGCTGGAAAGTGTAAAATGATTCAGGGCCGTCTCATAAAAATGGGCTTCCTGATACTTTGTGGTTGGAATCAGATGGGAGTCATTCTGCGAGTACTGTACTCATGCAAATAAAAAGCTTCTTGGTTTCCTTTCTGTTGTTAATTAAATCCCTCAGAATCCACTAACTTCATTTCTATTTATTTATTTATCTGCTCAGTAATCTGACACCAGTGTATTAGGGTGGAAAACAGAAAAGCTGCCTTGTGTGAGCTGCTGTCTGCCTGTGATTGCTGTATTTTACGGGCATGCGTTGTGCACCTCTTTTGTTGTACTGATGGATCGTATAAAATCTGCCCAGTCATTACAATATTCCACAGTGTGTCCCCTTAAGCAGGACTAGTGTCAGGATCTCAGGCACTTACTGACAAGTCAAGGCTGGTGTTAAGCCCATTCCAGTTATCTTCTGCTGTACTGTATATACAGGAAGCTGGATGTGTTTGTAAATTTGTTGAGTTCATTGTTAAATGAAGCAAAAGATGCAAGCCAGAGGAAGTATACTGCTCCTGATAGGGCCTGTCCTTAATAAGCCGCTGGCCTATTTCTGGAACACAATGTCCAGATACCCTCATTAAATTCAACTGGGCAAGCCTACAATATACACTCGTTATTTTGTCCAGATTCTCTTGCAACACGATTTAACAACTAGTGGTTATGCTGTTTACATTTACTTTAGATTTTCTGTGCTAGCCATCTGTGTCTTTTTTCTAATAGTGTATTTCCTGCTCTGCATAGTGGTTTAATCAGAGAGGATGGTGTTAAAAAAGCAATCTCTAAACAGCTTACGCCACTTGGTCCACTTTGGACAACAGCTTTTCTAATTGGGTATTCCTTTTCAGCTTTGTATTATTTCACATTTTTATTGAAATGAATTGCTCATACTGCTATTTAAATACCAGTGTAAAGGTTGATGAACTCCCTAGAGGGCTGGTCTGATTCCAGATCTGCTCTTATGTGATTACCTTTTTAGAAATGATTAGGAGCGTATGCGTACAGTAGCGGTAATTTATGTTTGATGCTCTTGAACAGGTATGGTACGGTGCTCTGATAGTTAGAACTGCTGGCTCATGGATCAAGCATCCTGGATTTGAATCCCATAGCAGGCTGCTGTCTGTGTGGAGCCTGTACAGTCTACCTGTGTGTGTGATTTTTTCTTGAAGTACGCTGATTTTCTTCCCACAGGAATGAGCAACTCTGAATTGGCCTATTAGGAGCGAGTATGAGTGAGGCCTACATTGGACTAGCACTCCATCTAGGGTTAGTCTGCGCCTTATTGTACAAGTGCAGGTATTTTTGTAATAAAGTTTTTTTTTCACGTGTAGAATATACTGTAATTCTTGAATTTGTTTTATTTTTTGAATTTAATTTAATAAAGTCATCTATTTTTGTTCTGTCTACTATCTTGTTTCTCATTGTTTACATAAAGTCCTGGTACTTGTGTTGTCACACTTGTGACGTGGCTACATATGGAGGAAATCACGCATTCAGGTTATCCCTCAGTGAATACAAAATTCTATTCATCCTTAGTGAACAGTTAGCTTCTGTCGTACTGTCCAGTTTGATCTTCTGGTATTGAACATTTTGCTCTTTGACTTTTGATCTTTATTTCCATCTAGTTTCTGGTTACTTCCCAGTATTCTTGACCCTTGGTTTCCATTTTTTTGACTACGATTCTTGACATTCCCGTCATCTCTCAGATTATTGCTGACAATAATCCTTGATACCATGGGTGTCATAACTCATATGCCTGATGCATTCCCCACATGACCCCAAACTAGATACTGGATATGCAGAAAATTGTGGATGGATGGATGGGTTTTAATAAAAATGAGCCAAAACCTAAAAATAAAAAGCTGCAAAAGTGTGAAGGATGAAGAGGTTTGGCAGATGTGATACTGGTCAGAACTAACATGAAGCTAGCTGTCTCTTTCAGCAGTGTTTTTGCTAGTTCATCTCTAGTTGATCCCATTTCTAACACGTGTGGACACTGACGCCCAGAATGGAATGCTAGCCCAAAGTAAAGTATTAGTGTATCTGATCGTTTAATCAATCTAACTGATTAATCGATTGATTCACTAATATATTAACTTGAATGTAGCTGGTGGTCTGTTTTGATACAGTTCAATACATAGTCAGCACTACCTGCCAGCAATTTCTAAAATAAATGATAGTATTTCACTATTCCAAATATTGGCCAATGGGAAATCTACCTTCCTGTCTTCTTTATTATTTCTCATACACTTGTAGGATTATGCGAACTCCATCCTGATTGCTAGTCTGTTCAATTTCCCATTAAATTACTGCTCATCCATCTGTCATTTCCCTAACCCACTGATCCGTCCGTTACTGAATGCGCTTAGTGCAAGTCAGATTTGCAGGAATTAACTTGGGTGGTTAAAAAAAATGTAACCAATACAAAACAAGTGTAATAGAAATGCAAACACTATTATAAATCTGATAGAAAATGTAATCAGTTATAATTAAAAGTAAACCGAAAGTGTAGTTTAGGTCCACATTGACTACTGGTAATGAATATAAAGAATGAATTATTAAATATGCAAAAATAAGCTTGTGGTGGAAAGTATTGAATGCTGGGGCATGGGGCATGGAGAAATTCATTTGAAACAAGCCCTTAAGATATAGAAAATGTTGCATTACCTATACATAGAAGTGTTCAATGCACTTTAGCCCCATTTCTAATTTGTGTGAAAATGGCAGGCCAAGGCTGCTGTGATTGTCCTCCCCTAGAGTACAGCCTTTAGCAATAAAACATTTGCAGGAGAGCTGCTTACAGTATACTCAGAAAGGCGTACTGATTTATCAATTTTAAAGGATACATTTGGTATTTTTTTTAATTGATGCAATTTTCTTCACAATCATAGTATATATTAATTTGCCACATGAAATTTGTGTTCTAAAGTGAAGCACTTTTTATATATTTTTAAAACTCGCTTACCCGCTCGTGTGCTTTAAAATGGAGGTGAAGGTTACCAAGGTCCAAGTGTGAAAACAAAAACCTTTAACTTACCAAATATGTCCACCTTTTAAGCTAAGAGTGTTATCAAGTATTTATGTTACATATTGCAAAACAGCATATCCATGTCATTTTAAGAAGGGAAAAAAATGACATTTTTTTTTTGAGATTTGGTCGTTTCTAAAGGAGACCAGCTACGTATTTCACCTCGCTGCTTGTCTTCCTGTGTGGCAACCTTTTCAGCTCCAGGGATTCTGTTTCCTCCAGAGTATAGGTTTTCATCTTGAAAAGTCATCTCCAAACTCTGTTATTGACATTATTGAATGTTGATACCCAGATGTGAATTGTTGTCTCTGTAGACAATTCAACAATAATCACTGGAAAAATGTCACACTTTTCATTCTTATCAATCATAGTCTTCACACTTCATTACATAACAAGCAGTATACCCCAAAAAAGGGGACATGTGTGTAATTTATTTCACAGCACACAAAGGACTCAACTTTCTTGGTAACTGACATGTTTCAAGTATTCAGTATTAAAACCGTGTGAATGTGAATTAAAATGTGAATTTCCCCTTGGGATTAATAAAGTATCTATCTATCTATCTATCTATCTATCTATCTATCTATCTATCTATCTATCTATCTATCTATCTATCTATCTATCTATCTATCTATCTATCTATCTATCTATCTATCTATCTATCTATCTATCTATCTATCTATCTATCTAAAACAGGCAATCTTCAGGCAATTGAAGTGTTTAAAATTATGAAGGGAATTACTACTGTGGATCGAGACTGTTATTTTAAAATGACTTCATCAAGAACACAAGGACATAGTTGGAAACTTGTTCAGGGTAAATTCTTCACTCAAAGAACCATAGACACTTAGTTACCAAGTAGTGTGGTAAGCAGTAAGGGACTTTTAAAACTCGACTTGATGTTTTTTTAGAAGAATTAAGTGGATAGGAATGGCGAGCTTTGTAGCGCTGAATGGCCTGTTCTCACTTAAATTGTTCTAATGTTCCAATACACAGTTAAACACACTCATTGATACCAATTCATACATAAATTCATATGGAGAACGTATGGACCCTGATACTGTGAGGTGGGAAAAACAGCTCTGCGCTACCACTCTGCCCATGTTAACACATCTGTACTAAACTTAGCAAACTTCAGCCTGATCAAAACAAAATGTTTGGCTATTTCTTCTGTTCAGTTCTTGTCACCTTACTGCACGATACATGCACACTAAACCCCTGTCTGTCACCAGCTGTCACTAGCCTACTGAAACACGCACATGCATAATAATACCCACAGCAGCAGGTAATATCTTTGCAAATTAAGGCAGTAATTATTATGAAACAAGGCAAACGTTATTGGAAAAAAACAATAGAATGTGTTTAGTGGTGGAAATAAGCTTCCATTCATCATGTGTGCCCTGAGTGAAATGTCAAAACTCCACCTATGACACCTGCTGCGAACAGACATTAAATGTATTCTTACCTCAACAACATAGCACCCAGAATCTGTCATAAAATGTATTACTTCCAGTTTACACAGAAGGAACATTTCCTTAAATCGAAACCTTTACTCCTTCCAAGGTGACATATTCAGTAAGTTTTAAGGCTTGGACCCTTCCCTTGCATTTTAAAATGTGAGAGCAGTGTCTAGGTATTTTTTTTTTATTTGTAAAATATGCTTCACTTTAGAACACAATTTCACATGAAAAATTAATATATGTCATGGCTGTGAAGAAATAACTTTGACTTGAAAAATACCAAACTTATCCTTAACATGCAATCACAGTATACAATTTTTCATTTCCATCCAAATTAAACTTCCTGTTAAGGTCTTGTCTGGTACAGTTTGTTTATCACCTTACATATAGATGTTTTCTAAATAAACACAAAATAATGTAACAATATTCTTAGATAAAGACAGATATCCTATATTGTCCGTTAAGCCGGTCAATCAATGCACCAAAGGCAAGTTTAGTCCTGCAATGAAATTGTTTGAAGTTGTTCATGTCCGTGATTGTGACCCCTTGCCTTAAAGAATTTACTATATGTGATTTTCAAAAATAAATAACAGAAACATTTCATGATTGATTTTTAGGGTTTTTATGTTTACATTAAGAAAGGTATCCTTGTGTAATCATAAGCTGTCTGCAAATGGCAAACCCTCTTCCTCCCTTACTTTCTACACCTTGTTAAAGGATCTAATGAGTTCATCACTCACACAAAACATTTGCTTAAAATTCAGATTATATAATTGTTGATGACTGGTGTGTAACATTGCATAACTTTCTCAAACCGGTTTTATTCAGGGTCGTGGAGGGCCGAAGCCAAACCTGGCAGCATTAAAGACAAAGCAGTAACCCTCCCTGATCAGAGTGGAAGTCCATCCAAAGAGTCCCTCACGCAAACTCCCACAGTTTATGGTCACCATTTAACACAATCTCTACACATTTGGGATTTTGGAGGAACAGCCATCACCCCATCGTGCTTACATATGCAGTGCAAGCCAACATTTCAAAAAGCTCCATCTTCCAGCTGTAGTTTAGGTATAAGTTAAGATGAATGGCAGTCAGTCACATCTCATGGAGTTAAGCGCTGTCACCGTAGGTGTCCATTATTCACTATTCTGTGATGGCATTAAATTTAGCCATTAACATGAACCTCATTCAATATAACAGCCATCATTTACAAACTAACGCAGAGCAGTAATCTCTCTGCTCTCTCCATGACAGACCTCTGTCCATTCAGTAACAGCTAAAAAAAAAAAAAAGATTCACTCAGTGCTGGGTAGTGGGAAAGGTCACCTTTTATCCCCTTTCCCCCTGCTACTGTAATTCGTCCGTTTTAAAAACGGATTCAGCATATGAAAAAGGAAAGGATAAATCTATAATTATCTTTGCACTTACCTTCATCCCTCCTGAAGAGAATTAATTGACATCCTAATGGAAATCTTTTTGTAAGATCAAAGCAGTAACCCTGTGTCTGCACTTCTGTTTAAAATCCTTATTAAGAGAGATCAAATAGAGGTTGTTCTCATTTTAATTAAAACAAAAGATGGCTGAATATTTAAAAAAAAGGCACTTGTTTCTGGTATCTTTTAAGATATCACGTGTATCTAGCTTTTTAATATCCCTTAGAAGCTGCCTTGACCTCACAGACTACCATATGGCTAACAGCATGCTGAGAGCTTCATTTTTAGCCACCTAATATTGTTTGTTAAATCCAAGGCTTTCCTTTTTGAAGTTGGCCTTGAGGTGACCATATTTTCACTGAGATACTGCTTTTAATATGTTCCATACTTTCAAGCAGTCACTGGCCCACTTTTCGAATTTAGCTTTATAGGGGGCCACAGCCTCCCCAGCTTAATCAGACTCAAAGCAGGAAGCAGCCCTCGATGGTTTGCCAAACTACACTCTTACTCACACTGGCAAGGAACTTAAAACTCACAATACTGGGATGTAGGAGGAAAAGTGCACTTCCCTGAGCAAAATCCACACCAACACACAGAGAATGTGCAAACTCCACACATATAGCGACCGATGTGAGTTTGAAACCAGTCTGCTGGAGGTTGTGGACTAGGAAATTAATAATAAAATGAATCCTCCTATTGTCAGAACCCGCTTATGCAGAGCAATCCACCTAACCAACACATCTTTGGACTGTGGGAGGAAACTGGTGCAAACCCACACAGACACAGAGAGAATATCCAAACTCTGTACAGAGAGCCCTCAGGACATTAACCTCAGCCACATTGTGGCAAGGCCACCCAAAATAATAATAATAAAATAAGAAATCAGATGTTTATCACTTTAGCAACTTTTGCTGTTCAAGCTAGCACAAAACTACTGGTATAATTATAATACATTTTAATAAAATCACACACAGTATAAAATTTAAAAAGGGAAATCACAGAGTCAAGGGTAATATAAAAGGACTTAGTTACACAATTAAAAGGTGAAGTGGGCTCTTTTAATCAAAACTTGAGAAATGCATCTTTGCTTTTCTGGTTAGAGCTAAAACTTCTATTATTTGTTTATAGTGATCCTTAAAACAAGGTCTGTGTACTATTAGTTGATATTAGTGAATTTAATGTGACATTTTTGTGGAATATTTAGAATGTTTACTTCTGTTTGGTTCCCATCTGTATGAATTTTGCATCTGTTCACTTACATGTATTTATTCAGCACGTATTACACTTGTATAGTATGATTGTTTTGCTACTTGTACAGTTCAACCTGTATTAGGCAAAGGGGTTTATTTAGTGTCATGCATTGAGACGCTGGTGAAGAGTGAACAGTCATGAGTGTAAGTTACAGTCCATTGTGCCTGCTAAACCGTGACAGTGCTAGACGGCACTACCTACTGCCTGAGTTGTGTCCTTCAACATGAGTTTCCTTCACAGAAGCTCTTGCAGCTGAACAGCAATTCAGTCCTTTACCTTGACAACCTTTACAAAGTGTCTGGATGAGACACTCAGACAATTTAACTATCAGCTAACTTAATGAGCTTGAGGGATTTAATGAGCTCCTCGCATTTGCCAAACGTCTTATGTTCTTTCCTTGCATTGCCCATTGTGTCTTTTACCCACACTTCTTATAGGTGGGTAGTCTCTCTCACTTTCCCTAAGTGTTTTGTCTGCAACTTCCTTTTTAATCCTTGTTAATGTGCTTTGAGTGTATGAATGGGAAAGACACCATACTGTACAAATATAAAATGAACTAGAACAGACATCTAAGGGAATATTTTGTAGGTATTTAATGGCATTTTACAGTACCCATGAACTAAAATGAAAACAGGCAAAAATACTTCATAGACACATAAGACCTGCCACTTACTGTAAGACACTGCTACTAATATGGATGCTTTCTTAAGATCCTCATGCCCCATGGAATTCATTGTGAAGCGTCACCTTTTTTAAATCCAATGATAAATCAATCTGACTGCAGAATGCTGATGACTTCAACCAGGGGAATATTGGAATGAATAAACCTCAGTCAGCAGGTTCAATTTATGGACATAAGCTAGACCTGCTGTTGTCAAAAGTTAATGCCTTTTAAATGTAAACTTCATGGCACAAATGGGCAGGTCTGACTACATTTTACTATTGTGGCAGGTGGCTGCGGCCCATGCCCGGTCAGCAAATGTTCTGGAGGAGCAAGGATGGGAAACCCAGTATCTCCCCCTGGACGCTAGATGGCAGCCTCCCTGGGTTGCAGCGGTGCCTCGGACACCCACAGGGCTTCATGGGAGTTGGAGTTTGCTGCAGCCCTGTTGGGTTCTGCAGGCACCGCCAGGGGGTGCTGCAGCAGGAGCTGCTAGCCACTTTTGGGCACTAGTTTTGCCACACCCGGAAATGCAGCCGGATGTCGGCAATCAAGCACCTGGAGCACTTCCGGGTGCCTAATAAAAGGAGCCAGCGACCACCACTCTGCGGCCAGAGTCAGGAGGAGGAGGACAAAGCATGGAGGAGTGGTGGTGGAAGAGGAAGGAGAAGAAAGTGTGTGGTGTGTTTGATGGTGCTTGCACACTTGGGACTGTGTTGTGCCTGTGGGGATTACGGGGAAGATGTGCCCCACAGGTGAAGAAAAATAAAAGTCTTTTTATTTTTACATGCCTCCAGTGTGAATCTGTGTCAAATCAGGTGCTTATATAGCGCCTTTTTACACCGTCACCTACAAGCCTGTTATCAGACAGCAGCTGTTGTCTTATAATCCAAGCCAGAAATTCTTACATATGTTTGAGTGTCTATCCAGGAGAGGGCGCTAGCTCCCTGGTTGGAATAAGTTATTTTGTAATTGTGGCATGTTACATAACCCGAAAATATATAGATATGCTATTAAAAGGCAATACCCCTCCCTTAGTGATACGGTGGTAAGAAATCACATAGGAGAAATAACTTAGCTTTCTTTAATGACGATTTATGCAGCATAACAGACGAAGGAAGCCATGACAAGACTATTACCGAACTGAAAGCTCGATGTATACAGTCTGCCATTTTTGTTGCTGCGCTGGAAAGATTTTCAGGATTGGATGACGTTATCTTCCCATCTGTCCGTCGGCTTCAAAGGTGTTCCGGGCAATGTTCCCAGGCTTTATACTCTTTCTTCATGTGCAGGCCCCCACTTAGGTAAATCATGCCATTCCAAACAAGGAAACGAAGATAATAATAATAATAATAATGCATTTTATTTATAGGGCACTTTACATTAGCAGTAAATCTCAAAGTGCAACATAAAAAGCTTAAACAAAGGCAAGGCAAGATAAAAACAGAGATAAAATAACAATAATTATAGCATTCTTGTTAATAAGCTTTCCTAAATAGAAAAGTCTTTAGCTGTTTTTTTAAACAGCCCACAATCTGCTGTGTTCTTAGGCTCTCTGGTAGGGCATTCCAGAGCCGTGGAACAGCGGCTGCAAAGGCTCAGTCACCCATTGTATGAAGTTTGGTCAAAGGGGGGCGAAGGCGGTAGGTATTTGCAAAACAGAGGTTTCTTGTAGTGGATTTTAGTGTAAGGAGTTCCTTAAGATATTGTGGAGCATTTCCATGGACACACTGGTGAGTAAACAAACAGAGTTTGTATTCGATACGAAGATGGATAAGGAGCCAATGAAGTGACCGAAGGATTGGTGAGATATGTTCATATTTCTGCACCCTCATCAGGATTCTTGCAGCACTATTTTTAATTTGTTGTAGCTTTTGAAGGCTCTTGTTGGGTATCCCGATGAGGAGTGCATTACAATAGTCCAGTCTGGATGAGACAAAGGCATGAACCAGCTTTTCAGCATCACAGAGGGAGAGGTAGGGACGGAGTTTGGCTATGTAAGATCCAATGTCATGCTGACTCTGACCCACAGAAATAGTGCACGTTGCCCACTTGCAGTTGTTCTTAACTTGTCTTAAAATGCTTGCCTAGCAGTTCTAAATGATGAGCCCCTGTGTGCTAAATCTGGCTTTGTGTTAGCTGTACATGTGAGAAGAAAAGAAAAACAGATTTAAAGTATTTGCACGGAGCACAGTGACATATTAAACTTATGTTCTGATTACAGAGTGGTTGTGGTTTGTTAGAATTCTATCTATGATATAGTGCCTTTTTATCTATCTGTCTATCTAACTTAGACCCTAGAAATTCCATTTTATAAAAGTAGACATAACCTCTCCTGTTTTTAATATATATTTAAACTTTCATTAATCATTGTATAGAACAAAATGTGAATTTCACTGTACTCCATATATATCTTGATAAATTTGAACTGAACTGAGTATTCTAATGAGGTTTTTCAACACGTGTTAGGTATCCTTGAAGACAGATTGACCATTTCCAACATGGCATTGAGACTTACTCGTTTAGTGCAAACACTAGAGTTTTGGACAAAATCAGTTTATGGTTACTTCCTATTTGCTTAATCAGGTTTCTGGCACAGTCTGTAAAAGTTACCTTTTTTGAGAAGTGTTTCAAATAGAACTTGTAGACAATGAACATTTCTTTGAAGGCATTTTTCAGTGTTTAAACTGAATTCTGTCCATCATCATGTCACACATTTTCTTAGACCCACAGTTTCCATGTATGGCACTTGTGACTGTTTTTAGCATGTGAAATGAAAGTTGTGGATAAGAGTAATATTTGTTAAACATTTTTAAGAATTTTCAAATAATCTGAGCAATGGAGTGTCCTGCACTTAACAGCGGTCACCTTTGTTCAGGGAGCAGTAATGTTGATTTTGTTGTTTTGAAATCTGTGCTATAGAGCATAAATGTGCAGTGGTCAAATTATGGAAAATGTTGTGTGAATCCCATAAAAGTTTTGTTCTTTTTTTAAAAAGTAAATTGTAAACCTCTAGACTGTGAATGATGGAGTTCTGGCAAGCAGACAGTACTGGCTAATTCCTACACATTGATTTGGTTAACACAAAAGAAGAGGTAATGATTTTGGCATTTTACAGCATCTGCTACAGGGGTTTGCTCTGCGATGGAAGGCAGATGGCATAATTCCGATTTTCCCAGGACAGAGAAATCAAATAGGAAAATAATATTTCACAATTGCAATGCAAAAAAGTGTATGTGCTAATTGGAAAGAGTGAAAGGCCACACAAAGCTTTTTCAGTAAAATCTTCTACACTTTTCTGCCCTCATTTATCAAGTGTTATGGCAGATGATCTTGTGTTTTCTTTATGTCCATGAGCTGAGTTTCATTCATGAGAGGATATCATGCATACTGTATATTAACACACAACCCAATATGAATTGATCCAAAGGTCCATCATCTTTTAGATATGTTAGATTTTGAAAATGTTGGAGCAAACGATTGAATTGTTTGTAGTTCTCTTAATTGTAAGCACAACAACAAACCAGTCTAGAGAGTAGTTTTCCTTGAAATCAAAAACATGGCATTGAGATTCATTGAAGGAAGTGCAACTGAGTCCAAAAGGTAATGTTAAGAGTGTTTAGTAGTCTCCTGGCCATGAAAAGCCCAGAAGACTGCACAGGTGACGAATCCACACCCTGGACATGTTATGGAAAAACTTTATTTTTAACCTCTCGGTTAACGTTACTTTACTGCCAAATTTGGTGCCTTTCTGAAATGCATCTATTTTAATGTAGATGCAATTGCCAAGCATGTTTTGGCGCAGTGATATTTTATGTGAAGTTCAGAAGGTGGAAGGGAGGAGGCCTTCACCAGTCTGACTTATCAGCATGCATGTTTGTTGGTTGCTTCAAGAGAAAGTCTTAAAATATTTCATGTGGGGCTCCATTTCAGTAGTCTGCCACAATGAGTAATTTCAGCACAGCTCAGAGATAGGATTACCATGATAATAGCTGCAGCCGGAACTTTAATCAGTGACAGCTATGTTGAAAAATGATCAAACCTTAGAGGAGACACCTAAAAAAACAACATAATTAGCTTTTGGGATGATATGACATTCATTACATTAATACTTATCCTCTCCTGATTTAACTGTTGGGTTGTTTGTTTGCTGATTCAGGGAAATAATATTTTGAATGGACGCACTACAGCTCTTTACAATCTATGAGGCACAAAGAAGCATTTCGAAAAATAGACTGAATGAAATGAAGCTCTGATGACAGTTTTATTGACTTTATGTAGTTGATAATCTATCTATCTATCTATCTATCTATCTATCTATCTATCTATCTATCTATCTATCTATCTATCTATCTATCTATCTTAGTAATAACTGAGACTTTTTTATTTTTTTTAATCAGTCCTTCCCCTTTGTTCTACTGTAATGTACTATAAATAATATTATTAATGACAATGCATTGGTACTACTGACAGCTTTTCTGGTGGTTGCCAGTGGGCGGCATATGCTTGTGTGTGTGTGTGTGTTTTTTTTTTTTCAGATTTTCTTTTTATAAGGCCTGCTGGCAATGTTGAAATTGCTTACATTTTCAGCACATTTATCACAAGAATGTGGAGCTGCCTGTCACACTTCGACCACTGGATTATCTTGAAAATAACATACAAGGCTATTTCTATTTTTCCAGCCTTCCCAGGGTCTAGATATTCAGGGAATGCCACTGAATATCTCTCAGAATACCTAGAAAGGGGACATCTGTAAATAACAAAGCACTATTTACAGATTTAAAGGGGAGCTAAAGAGGCTTTTTTAAGAGCTAGTTCGTTTTGAAAATCTGAAATGTTGCATGTCATATGCACAATGAAGAAGAGTCTTTAACATGTTTAAGAGCATAACACGAAGCTGCAGATTGTGCTTAAGCAGACAGTGTTTTTCCCTCAGAACACCTTGGTTCAGCTGGGGTGTAGAGTTTGCGTGTTCTGCCAATTTCAATGAAGTCCAGGTACTTTCCACCATACAAAGGCATGCTGCTGGCTGAACTGGCCAGATGTGAATGAGTGTAGGTCTGTGAGGAAGTGTGAAGGACTGGTGTCCTGTCCAGAGTTGGTTCCTAAATTGTGCTTATTGCTCTTAGGTTAGATGACTGAGTAAAGGATGATATGGATTTCAGATTAAATAAATGAGTTGAATAATGTAAAAAAAACCTAACAAAGCAGAGTATAAGAGCCAGTGCATCTCGCTCTTGTGCAAGCTTAATACCTAAGATGATCCAATATCTCATCTGTTTCTGTTATAACCCTGCATGGACTACTTCATTTCCACACAACCTGCTGTGTGAGAACATGCTTTCTATTTTTGTTCTTGAAATTATTTAATACTGGATAATATTTTTATGGCATAGTGAACTAGGGATTTTGAGGTTAAAACATAGGAATGTCTGTTCAGCCCTCGCCTCCACTTCCTATATTACATTGCTTAACCTTCCCCATTTGTAAAAGAATAAATAGATAAAGTGTATTACAGTTATATTGTATCGTGATCATGTAAGTCACCGTGGGTAATGATATTGGTCAAATGCATGATATACCCTTTAAAAAGTGCAGATTAAGACAGCCTGGCATGTTGCAGTATTCCATTTTGCCACTAGTGAAACATAAAAGCAGGATGATGTGGTGGCACAGTTTATAGCACTGACGAGTTACAGCCCCTTGTATCGAGGATTCATCCCATGCTTGTTCGAGTTCAACTTCACGCTCAAGTTGTATATAGTCTGCCACAGACTCATGACAGTAATACAGCACCAAAAGCACACCAAAAACGTCCAATGAATACAACATCATACATTGAATACAACAGCACCCGTTTGTTGGTATAAGTGGCTGTTGGGAAGCCTTATAACCTGCAGATACCTGCAGACGTTCTAGCAGTCACCATCTATGTGGAGTTTACTAGGACATGTGAAGTAGGGTAATTAGTTACAGTATGGTCTGTGATGAACTGGCAACTCACCCAGGAATGTCTCTCAGGAATGACTTACAACATTGTAAGGAAACACCCAGGCCTGCACACGGATTGGTTAAGAAAAACACATAATGCACTTCTCATCACTGCTCATCTTTACTTTATAGCTGTAAAGGTGACTAAACTCTGACAGTGTTAGGTTAAAAAAACACCATAGAGAAAGAAAAAGTAATCACAGTGTGTTCACCATTATGTACCTGAGAGTACTCTAGGACGGAATACCCTTTTGATATACAGTATAACCTCTTCCACAATTCCTTTGGAAAATCCTAATGAATCCTTCTTTCTTTTTATCTTTTGCAGAGCTCCAGAAATCATCCTTGGTTTACCCTTCTGCGAAGCAATTGACATGTGGTCGCTGGGATGTGTGATTGCAGAGTTGTTCTTAGGATGGCCACTGTACCCTGGGGCGTCGGAATATGATCAAGTAAGCTAGAAAAAGAAATATTTTGATCAATTTTGTTTGCTGCTCTTTCTGCCTAAAGCAATACTTATGGGTATTTGTACCTGAGCTGAATTTTGTTCTCAGATGAATTGAAAATATTTTGTCTCATTGATAAATAAGCTTGAAGATGAGTTCAGAATGTATTTCAAAAACAAATATAATTCTGACAGCCAAACTAAGTGAAATACTGAAACAAGTGAGACTGATTTACTGTTTCTTTATGTTTCTCCATTGACAACATATGCTTGTCCTGCTAGAGATTATAGAAGAGTGTTGAGTAGTAAGGGAACCACAATTCTATAAATTTTATATTGGCTAATAATCCGGAAGTCTACTCAGTCCTTCTCCTTGCAGCCACTCTTTAGTCTTTTGGTTGCCCTATTGCATTTTAGGGTCTGGCATATTCAAATATTCAGGTACCACCTTTGATTCCCATCTTAAAAGCAGTGTCATGACATTCTGAAATCTGATGTATATACTGCAGCTTTTATTTTTAATATCCAGATATAAAGACGATTTAAAACTATACTGTGTAACAAAATAGTGGTTTAAATGAAGGTATTGTTGGCTGCCGCATTCACTGAAACCCATATAAAAAAGCAATTGTATGCACAGATGTGCATGTAAACTGATAGTGTGCACAATTCCAAGAATGTCAGCAAGAGCAAACTCCATCGCCTGTGTTTATAACCTGGGAAAGAATACTGCATCGTGATATTAAAATAGATGAATGCATCGCTGGGAGCACCAGCTTATAAAAGTAAACTTAATGCTCCTGTAGGAGCACAAACACTGTACATATATGGATGAATAACAGTACGAAACAAAGAAAGAACATATTTGGTAGTACACATCTTGTATTTCTGAGTATTTCCAAGTCAAACGAAGTACATGGGTGTCATGCTCAGGTCCTGGAAAGTCACATGCTTTCATTTGTGCCAGTTTCTTAATTAGATTATTGTTAGGCTTTATTTTAATTTACTCATTTGTTAACATTTAGAATCCCTGCCATCAGAGATTTCATTCTTACTTTGTTCTTAACCAGCCACCAGTTATCAATGAGACCTGAATAGCAAGGGAGCCAACAGCTACCATTTGATTTGCTCCCACCTGTATCTGTATGATTTATTATAAAGTAACTGTTTCTTTTGTATTTTTGGAAATGGCCAAGAAAAAAGTGTAGGACAGAGATGTGCTAATATCTGTTCTGCAAACTGCATAATTAAGTAGTAGCATTTAATTAAGTAGTTCTTTGGAATAAAAAGCCAGCATCTAGCCCCGCTAAAGAGAATATAGTCGCATAGTTTCCGAAGTGTAAGTGCAGGTTCAAGTGAATTAGTGGCGCTGAAGATGAACTGAAATGGAGATTCTTTCTATGTGCCACGTGCAGTATGTTCTGAGCCTCTAGTCAGTTTGCATGACATTTGTGTCAGAGAAAAGAAACAGCAGCAATTGGAATCTTTTGTAAGCTCTAGCCAGTGTTTATTTTCTTGAAATTTCTCGAATAGTTAGAGTATCTGGTTATGCAGTTTGTTATCTGGTTACTTTCAACTAGACTCTGTGCTTTAGAAAGCGACTGTTCATTTTGTAATGGTGTGCTCTGGGCACTATATGAAACATTGATTTATCTATTAATTTAAAAACGTAGATAAATTGCTCCATGTCACATCTAATTCTTCATGTATGTTTCATGATGTTTGAGCTTTTTGTGTATTTGTTGAATTTTTTTTTTGTGTGTAGCTACTATATGCTGTATTTCAAAGATTGCAATAGTATGATGGCTGTCACTGCTGTCTTATAGATCCAATATCTGGACTTCAAATCTTTGTTCTCCTTGTATATGTATGATTTTCCTTCTTGCAACCCTAAAGATGTGTAGGTTAGATTAACTGGTGATTCTGAATTGGGAGTGAGCTGCTTAATGGACAGTTTTGAGAATGTTATGTAATGCATATAAGGGGAAGTGATCCATGTAAGGGTAAATTGTAATTACATTTAATTGGATTAGGTGAGGCAGAACGGTGGCGCAGTGGTAGCGCTGCTGCTTCGCAGTAAGGAGACCTGGGTTCGCTTCAGTTTGCTTGTTCTCCCCATTTCTGCATGGGTTTCCTCCGGGTGCTCCAGTTTCCTTCCATAGTCCAAAGACATGCAGGTTAGGTGTAGTGGTGATCCTAAATTGTCCCTAGTGCGTGCTGGGTGTGTGTGTGTGTGTCCTGCAGTGGGCTGATGCCCTGCCCGGGGTTTGTTCCTGCCTTGCACCCTGTGTTGGCTGAGATTGGCTCCATCAGACCCCTGTGACCCTGTGTTAGGATATAGCAGGTTGGATAATGGATGGATGGATGGATTAGGTGCATTTTGAATTATACATAAAATACATACATACAGTACATACTCTACATAGATAGACAGAGAGATAGAACTTTATTTGTCCCCAGGGGAAATCAGGCTTTTTACAAAAGATCTTTAAATAAATAATAATACACTTTGATTTAAACACACACCAAAATAACTATAAAGCAAGAAAATTAAAAAGAAAGAAAATTTCTGACTTGGAAGTCACAGTCACAGTAAGTTATTATGCAGGCATATTGCTGTTGGTATAAAGGAGCCCAAGTAGCGATTTCTGACACACATCTGTTGAATAATTCATTGGCTGATAGTCCTCAGTGTCAGTGTGTCAGACAGAAGATGTGCAGCATTATTCATAATGGCACTCAGGTTTGTTTTAATTCACTCCTTTGCTATGACCTCCAGGGGGTCCAGAGTGTGTCATATAACTGAGCTTGTCCTTATAATTAGCTTGTTGATTTGGTGTGACCCTCTTGAAGTGATGTTGCCAGCCCAGCACACTACAGCGTAGAAAATCACACTGGCCAGCAAAGAGTTATAGATGATGTGAAGGGTGTCACTTCCCACATTAAAAGAATGCAGTCTCCTAAGAAAGAAGAGCCTGCTCCAGCCCTTCTTATAAAGTTCCTCTGTGTTCTGAGACCACTCCAACCTGTCATTAATGTGGACCCCCAAGTACTTGTAGGACTGGATCACCTCTGCATCCGCATGAATATTGACTGGACATTGAGGCTGTTTGGTGCTGCGAAAGTCAATAACCAGTTCCTTGATTTTGCTGATGTTGATAGATAGATAGATAGATAGATAGATAGATAGATAGATAGATAGATAGATAGATAGATAGATAGATAGATAGATAGATAGAATTTTATTTCTCCCCGGGGAAATTTAGCTTTTTACAGATAAAAATACATAAATAGATAAATAAATAAATATACTGTATAACTATAGACATGTACATGATTTACCCAAAACTTCCTAAACTTAATAAACTGATATTTTATTTTATTAAAATATTGTTTTTATTATTACAGTGTGTTAAGGCACATTTCAAATTCATTACTTCTCAGTATCGTCTCCCTGCTTTCCAATTCACATATAGCAGCAGCCTACAGGATTCTACATAATTGTGGTTTAATGCAAAGTCTGTTATCCACAGCTTCTCTGACCTTGTCATCACCTGCAAATCACTAATCTCTCATTGTAATGTGATTTCCTCTGTAGTTAATATGATTTCCTCCGTAGTTTCTTGTCTGACAGAGAGAACAATGATCTTAGCTTCTTCTTGATTCTCATTAAATAGTAGATGTTCATGACTGTCCCAACCATTCTTCATATCTTACTTGTCTAACTATATTTGAACATCCATTTATGTACAGTTTGGAGAAGTAAAGAAAGCATTGTCCCATGCTGAGAGCAGAAATAAGTGCAAATTCATCTCCTTTAACACCCTCTGCCCACAAAAAGCACATGACATTTCTTTGATTTTTTTTTAAGTGAAAATTGATAGTTGCACAACCATGCCCAAATCTCACTAGCATCTCGCAGTAAGCAGAGAAAGGATGACAACACTGTGAAGTCTCAGCACGCTATCACACAAAATTGGCTGGGAAATAAAATGTGCAAAAACCCTTTTGAAGATCCCTGCTCTCTCAGTCCCTGTGAACATATTTACAGAGTGGCTATGAAAAGTATTCAACCCCATGGAAGGTTTCACATTTTGTTTTACAACAATAAATCACAATGGATTTCATTGGGCTTGTTTGACACTCATCAACAAAAAACGACTCTTTTAATATCAGATCCATCTCGGTGATTCAGTATTGCATAACATTAACAGGCAAAAACATTCAAGGTGGTGAATACTTGTATTAGATTTCATTACAAACATTATTCCATGTTAACACCGCCTATTACAAAATAGCTCCCTTCAAAAGCAACACACTACCTCTATCAGCCTTTCCACGCTGTAAGCAGCCATGGAAATCTTCATCTGTGACGTCCTTGAGTACATTACTTCTGGCTTTCTTTCAATATGGTCAACTGTTTGAAAATGGTTTCCTTTTACTGATCCTTCAACTTAGGAAAAAGAAATTAGTTGTACAGTGTATGTGTCTGTTGCACTTCAGTGAAGCTTCACATAACCTTTCATAGTGTAACCCTGCTGGATAGAGCTGGAGTTGCTAAAAATACTGTTAGTTATTTTACAATTACCATACCATACCATTTTCTAAGTGCGCTTAATCCTGAGCAGGGTGTAACAGTTTGAGGCTTTTGTCCACCTCTTGAACCCTCAGGTACCACTCTGAACACGAGGTAAAAAAATAACAACTATTTATTTTGTTATTGTACCGTGCACAAAGCACTCTCCACACCACACTCATATAACTACAAACTCTCTCAATAAACAATACAATCCTCCACTCCCAGACACTTTGCCCTCCTACCTCCCAGCTCAGCTCAGTATCTGGGCTTTCCCATAGTCCTTTTATATCCCCTGACCCAGAAGTGGTTCCTGGCCAAACCCACAAGTCCATTTCCTTCCGGGTCAGGGTAAACAGTCCTTTTCTTCATCCCGGGAGCACGTCGTTTCTTCCGGTCACGTGATGCTGACGCACTCCCGGGTTATAGGGCACACAAGAGCCCACTAGCTCCCCTACAGCGACTCCCGGTGGTCCCCAAGGTATCCAGCAGTGCTGTGTATAGAAACTACAAAGTCCATGAGGCCCTGCTGGAACTCGGGGCACCATCATGCTGTCCGGAGGGCTCCTCCTAGCGGCCTGTGGGTGTCGACTGGAGTCTGTAGCCGGTCGTTCATCACAAGGGTCAGGGGGTTTACAACTACTTGAAATACAAATAATAAATCAAGATGCAGCAAGTTGTGTTGCATATGAGGAAAATCAAACTACAAGCAGCTAGGTGGTTATAGAAGCAGTATTAACATCACATTGTCATGAAAGGTCTTGTGTGTGTTTGTTTGTGTGTGTGTGTATGTTGTCATACATGCATAACTGAGGTTTGTCTTCCGGGCTCATCTGAGGTAAGCCCTACCACTCCACTGCATGAGGGAGTGCTGTTGCTAACAGTGTCATCTCCTTTCTTCTCCCACAAACCTGAGAAATGGCCCAGGGAGGGAAAGTGACTCTGCCCCTTCTGGTCCCTCCACTGTAAAACCGAGACGCTCCTGGCATACTGCTGAACGAAGCTCCTGTCCAAATATTAAATGCTCATCAGGGCATTGAACTGCCCTGAGTCTATTTTTGCGTTGCTGCTTTTCACCTGCAGATGCAGTACCATTGAGCTTCTGTTTATTTTGGGGATATTGTATAGATTAAAAGGGGTGAACCAGTTGGTGCCCCAACTTTTCATTTTGCAGTCTGTATGTTCCCTTCGTCAATGACAATGTATATGTATAGTAATCAATGAGAGCAAAGAATCCAGACACAATAGAAATGAATCCAAGATGAAGTATAGATCCACTATAGACTGTTGCAACCACCCAAACCCTTGCTGTTCCATGTCACCACTTGCAGGCCAATAAAGGGAAACTTAAAGAAGGTAAATAACAGGCTTCACAACACACATCAACAAAACTCTCAACTTGTGTTAAGCAATCATCTAAATCGTGTAAAATGTTGGGGTGCCAGCCAGGTCGCCCCCTTTACTCTCTGGGTGAACAAGGTAAACAGGTGCCAAAATAAACATAAATGGACTCTGTGGCTGTGTTAAAGGAAATCTGTATCAGTATTGCAAATAAAGGAGCTCCGTTCTCTTCTAAGATTTGGCTCCAAACAAGACGCCGTCATTCAGTGGCGTCTCCCTTTTATAGCAGACCTACTCAAAGGGGTCTGGTTAGTTACCCAGAGGGGGTGTCTTCTCTGGGGAGAACAAAAAAAGACAAGTTTATTAGCGGCAGTAAAAGATGATGAATTACAAACCTTGGATGAGTTCTTGAAGTGTCCCTTGGATGCACACGCATGACAATAGATACAGTACATATATTTACATACAGTATAATATGTGGGTGAAGATGAATGTGTATTTTTGGGTGTATTTGCATGGTACTTTTGTTAATCATGATGTTTTTGTGTTGTTGTTGCTTGCGTTTGTGTTTTATTTCAGTTATGCCGTCTTTTTAGTAGTGTCTACCATGTTGAACTCATAAGTAGATGTGCCCTTATGATAAGAATCTGTTGAACTCAATTCAGTTTTTGTGCTGTTGGCTAGAAGCTGTGATGCTCACTTGCCTAAATGTCCAGTTGGTGCCATTTCTTATTTGCTGCTCCATGGGTTAATTAAACGTTGAGCTGCAATAAACCACGCAATGCAGTAGACACGTGGCTTGAGATACAGTATTCTTTGAAATGCAATGATTTCCATATGAAATGTTAATGATGAAAAGACTTCCTCAACAAAACATGCTTTACTTGAACAAAGTTATGTGAAAACCAATGAAGATAGTGATGAGAGTTTTTAATATTTTATTTAAAGAAAAAATGTAACTATTATGAGAAGGATACTCTGCTTTGCTACATGGTTGCGAGACGTGGACACTATCCAGTGACCTGAGGTGAAGACTGGACTTCTTCGGTATTGTGAAGCTTCAGAGAATCCTTGGGTACCGCTGGTTTGACTTTGTGTCGAATGAGTGGTTGCTCATGGAGTCCCGAATGAGGCACATTACCTGCATTGTGAGGGAGCGTCAGTTACAGCCATGAGGCGCGATACCCAGAGGGTGATCTGGCTCACAGGATCCTCATTGTTGAGAACCCAAGAGGCTGGACCAGGCCAAGGGGATGCCCACGTAACACCTGGCTGCGGCTTATAGATGGTCATTTCTGGGGAGTGGGACAGGACTGTGTGTCTGCCAGGGGGGTTGAAAACCAGGCTCCTGAGCTGTTTTGTTTGGTATGGCAACGTGCTGTACCAGTGCATGCTCCCTGACCTGACCTGATTAGTAGACCTCCTCCACCATAGTAGTTTTAAGTAAATAAGTAAGTAAGTCATCTGCTGTCTTTTTCAGCTGTTCTGGGTTTTTTTGAGGGAACTTTTCTGTTGCTGACTTACAGTGCACTTTCTAAAGTGACACAAGCATTGCTAAACATTAGAAAAGTCCATCCATCCATTATCCAACCCGCTATATCCTAACTACAGGGTCACGGGGTCTGCTGGAGCCAATCCCAGCCAACACAGGGCGCAAGGCAGGAAACAAACCCTGGGCAGGGCACCAGCCCACCGCAGGGCTTAGAAATGTCTGACACTGATATTTGTCTAAAAATATTAATATGGAGTTAGGGAATAGATGCCTTTTGCCACATGAAATGTAAATAATCAAGAATCTTTGAATATGAATAGTGATAAATAATTCAATGTTATCAAAAAATAACCTGCAAGGTGCTGAGTGCAGTGGAGTGACAGGGTGTTGGCGATGGGTTACCTCAGGTACCCCTTTGTTACATAATATGCAGGTAGAGTTTTTGGTACAAGTTAAACAGAATCTTATCTGAAAATGACCTGTTTAACGTTGTGTTCTCTTCTCATTTTTCATTCCAGATTCGGTACATTTCACAAACACAAGGGTTGCCAGCAGAATACTTGTTAAGTGCAGGAACGAAAACAACAAGGTTTTTTAACAGAGACCCGGACTCTGCCTATCCACTGTGGAGGTTAAAGGTACAATGAGCGCCTTCATTCTGTCTCTATTGCTTTTGTGTGTCATGGTCTATTTTAAAGGGAACACTGGCTTTATAAAATTCATGAAAAGCTCAATGGGAAAGGGTGCTGCCCATGTCTGCATAGAAAATGTGCTCAGTCGTTAGATACACAGAGGAGTAGTACAAAGTATGGCTTGAAGATTGTGATTTATTCAATTATTGTTAATGAGAAACACTTTAACTGTTTTTAAATTGCTGGCTGATGCTCTCCTTTTTTCTAACAATTCAGTCAAGGACAGCATGATTCTGTGTGTAAGTGAGTAGATGGGATTTGTGATTATGAAACATTAGGCCAATATGCAAATAACAGGAGATTATGGAAGCAATTCAAAAGGGAAATGAGTATATGGACCACAGATGAAATGTGTAGCATACTCCTATTATTTCATTTATTTAAGTTCAATTGCAAGTTTATTGTAATGTATTTGAACTACAGTTAGATTCTTACTAATATCTAAAGTGCTTTAGGACCCATTTAAAATTCAACGTGGGGGTTGAATTCTGTTTTGTCAGATTTTCTCTTTTTTGTTCCTGTTCCTATTATGATGTATAAGTTCTGCTTGATTGTATGCAATGTTATTTCCTTGAAATAAAATTAATAAAAAAAGATCCATAGACGTACAGCATGTATGTCACTTTAAACATATGACATGGTGTTTTTGTGCTGTACTCTACTGGAGCAGTTTTCACATTCTCATCATGTCTGTGGGATTTTATTCCACATATTCTGGGTTTGCACCCAAATGCCAAAAGATGAACTGTTACATTAGTTGAGGGATGTAAATTATCTGTCTGTCTGTCTGTCTGTCTTTGTGTGTGTGTGTGTGTGTGTGTTCCCTGTGAGGGACTGGTGTTCCATCCTGGGTTGCTTTTCTGCCTGTGCCCACAGCTGCCAGGATAGGCACCAGCACCCTACAATTATAAAAGGGGGTTAAAAGAATGCAGGAAGAGCTGGATGAAAATTCCTTCATGCTTCTGAAGTACATTTATCAGTGTTAACTTAAAAGTGCGCTATATGTAAGAATAAATTAAGTGTGTGTATTTGTGGAGTTCAAGTTAACAGAGGTTCTGCCTGATCTCAAATTCTGTGTACAGTGCTTCTCTACATAGTACAAGAAGAATTTAATAGTGTTAGAAAATCTGATTTTCATGTTTCAGGACTGAAGGCTTTAAGTTGTAGGGAAAACTAAAATAATTCTTGATAGAAGTACAATAAAGAAAATTCAGTGGCCGCCACATTTTAACTGTAAAATCAGTTTCTCAGGGAGAAAACGGGAGAGATGGAAAAAATGTGATGCAATATTTCTTAGCAAAGAGTTAAAGTTAAATTAGGCAAACTACATGTCCCCATAGCCCTTTGGACCGGTCAAGCTCTTGACTCAGTATTACTTTGGACCTGTTATTCAAATCAGGTTGAGTTATTCTTCTTCACACGTTCACATGGATTTCTTTCTGCTGTCCTTGACATTTCATAAGTTTACATGGTGACTTTAAATTGGCTCAATATGACTAAATTCGAGTGCACTCTGTGATGTGCACCACCCAGAGTTTGTCGTCTTGCTGCCTGGTGGACTCCATCCCCCCAAGGCCCCATGATAAAAAAGTAGAGCATTTCAGAGATCACTTCGGTGTGCAGCTGTTACAAGCACATACAGTTCCATATCTATTGATTTTATAAAGCTGTTCTTTCTCTCCTAGCAGCAAGAGGAGAAATATAGGAAGAAATCTGTTCAAATAAAATTATGACTAATGGTTTTCATCCTCACTTTGTTGTCTTAACATTCCCTTGCATCTTTCTGGGTCTCTCCTTTACATGTGCTATTAATTCCGTTATTGCATTAGTGGAACTCTTTATTAAACTTGATGGAGATGAGATGATCATCATTGTTTGCACAAGCTCTCTCCTCCCAGTTCAGCTTTTGATTGCACATCTAAATCTCACTGCCCAAAAGCTGAAATGACATACGTTCAAAATGAAATGCAAATTTACTGGGAAATGTTATCCCTTGACCGTTTGCTGTCATGAGCAAGAACAGTACAAAACAGGAAGGGAGTTCCTTTCTCACCCAGTTATGGATGTATTGCAGCATTCTTCAGATTTACAAAAAAGTTTTTTAAGTAGTAATTGTGTGTGTTCAACTGGGTGCATAACAATAAGCTAACATCTACACAATCCTACTTTATTTACTTGGACATACGCAGAGAATTAAACCCGATTAGTCTCGGACAGAGGAGACTGCGTGAGGACCTGATCCAGGTATTTAAAGTCCTCAAAGGCATTGATTGGTGAAGGAGATCCAGCTAAAATCTTTTAACTTAATGGTGAATCGCATAATTGTGAGCACCAGTGGAAATTAAGGGGACAGAAGCCAGTTAGCACTTCTTTACGCAAGGAGTTATGAAAATCTGGAATAAACTACAGAGCCATGTAGATGAAGCAGAAGCCTTGACCACCTTTAATAAGAGTCTGGATGAGATATTGGGCCAGCTGAGCTATTAGCTAAACAAGTAGGCTTGATGTACTCCTCTTGTTTGTCAAATTACTTACAATATGTTCTTATGATCTTAGGATATAAGGGGAAAGGCATCTCACAATGTTTCAGACAAGGAATGAAACAAAGTTATTTACAACATGCACTCTTTTTTAGTTTATATAAAACCTAGTGTAACTCATCTTAAAATTGTGCATCACCCACTTCTTTCAAGATTAAAACAATCTAAAATCTGTCAGTTACAGAATCCTAGCACATATCAGCCTCTCTCTAAGCCATGTTTTGAGAATGTTCCACATTAAGACCATCCTGTGAAAAAATATTTGTGAGATTGGTCTCACAATTGCACCAAATCCTCTAATAGTATTACAGTGGTGTGAAAAACTATTTGCCCCCTTCCTGATTTCTTATTCTTTTGCATGTTTGTCACACAAAATGTTTCTGATCATCAAACACATTTAACCATTAGTCAAATATAACACAAGTAAACACAAAATGCAGTTTTTAAATGATGGTGTTTATTATTTAGGGAGAAAAAAAATCCAAACCTACATGGCCCTGTGTGAAAAAGTAATTGCCCCCTTGTTAAAAAATAACCTAACTGTGGTGTATCACACCTGAGTTCAATTTCTGTAGCCACCCCCAGGCCTGACTACTGCCACACCTGTTTCAATCAAGAAATCACTTAAATAGGAGCTGCCTGACACAGAGAAGTAGACCAAAAGCACCTCAAAAGCTAGACATCATGCCAAGATCCAAAGAAATTCAGGAACAAATGAGAACAGAAGTAATTGAGATCTATCAGTCTGGTAAAGGTTATAAAGCCATTTCTAAAGCTTTGGGACTCCAGCGAACCACAGTGAGAGCCGTTATCCACAAATGGCAAAAACATGGAACAGTGGTGAACCTTCCCAGGAGTGGCCGGCCGACCAAAATTACCCTAAGAACGCAGAGACGACTCATCCGAGAGGTCACAAAAGACCCCAGGACAACGTCTAAAGAACTGCAGGCCTCACTTGCCTCAATTAAGGTCAGTGTTCACGACTCCAACATAAGAAAGAGACTGGGCAAAAACGGCCTGCATGGCAGATTTCCAAGACGCAAACCACTGTTAAGCAAAAAGAACATTAGGGCTCGTCTCAATTTTGCTAAGAAACATCTCAATGATTGCCAAGACTTTTGGGAAAATACCTTGTGGACTGATGAGTCAAAAGTTGAACTTTTTGGAAGGCAAATGTCCCGTTACATCTGGCGTAAAAGGAACACAGCATTTCAGAAAAAGAACATCATACCAACAGTAAAATATGGTGGTGGTAGTGTGATGGTCTGGGGTTGTTTTGCTGCTTCAGGACCTGGAAGGCTTGCTGTGATAGATGGAACCATGAATTCTACTGTCTACCAAAAAATCCTGAAGGAGAATGTCCGGCCATCTGTTCGTCAACTCAAGCTGAAGCGATCTTGGGTGCTGCAACAGGACAATGACCCAAAACACACCAGCAAATCCACCTCTGAATGGCTGAAGAAAAACAAAATGAAGACTTTTGAGTGGCCTAGTCAAAGTCCTGACCTGAATCCAATTGAGATGCTATGGCATGACCTTAAAAAGGCGGTTCATGCTAGAAAACCCTCAAATAAAGCTGAATTACAACAAATTTGCAAAGATGAGTGGGCCAAAATTCCTCCAGAGCGCTGTAAAAGACTCATTGCAAGTTATCGCAAACGCTTGATTGCAGTTATTGCTGCTAAGGGTTGCCCAACCAGTTATTAGGTTCAGGGGGCAATTACTTTTTCACACAGGGCCATGTAGGTTTGGATTTTTTTTCTCCCTAAATAATAAAAACCACCATTTACAAACTGCATTTTGTGTTTACTTGTGTTATATTTGACTAATGGTTAAATGTGTTTGATGATCAGAAACATTTTGTGTGACAAACATGCAAAAGAATAAGAAATCAGGAAGGGGGCAAATAGTTTTTCACACCACTGTATTTGAAATAGCACCAGGCAAGTTTATTCAATGATAACTTTACTGTGATCTCCTACACTCCACTGCTCACACATTGACTTATTTTTCTGAACTGAAAGCATGCTAAGCCACATTTTACAATTCAGTAGGAAGTTGTGTCCTGTATTATTTACATCTAGAAAAATTGAATTGTCCTGATGACTAATGGTGCAAAGTTTCTTCCTAATTTGTTGAAAATGAATTAATGTTCTAAAGTAAGTACAGCGCGCTTCTGCTTCTGTTCTATTTTGTTTTTTTATGTTAAATATACATGTCTACATAATTTTATGAACTGGGTAGGACTGAGATGTTAAATAAAATAAAATTTTATTTAGAAAGACAAGAAAGCAAAGCCAAAGAGTGTGCTCTGGTGTGATCTTCTGCTCTTTTCACATTTGACTTACTGCAATTGTACACAATTTTGAAACTTGTAGAAGTCAATTTCCTTCTATTTCCACACTTTCATATTAGGTTATTTTTAGACATGTCAGGGCATAGATAAGATATATATATATATATATTGCACTATGACCAGCAGCCTGTGCCCTTTTCCAAGCTCGGATCAAAAATATTTCCTTATTGAGTGTGGTGAGGAATAGGCCATTAAACCTGGTCAACAGATATGATAAGCTCTTGAGTTGCACTTACTGTAAGAATGTTCTTTCATGGCTGCCGGTCAAAAGGTCATTTCCTTTTGTATGCCATTTGCAAGTTACTTCCAGGTTCATGTTAATATTTCAGAAGAGAATATGTTTTATGGGTTTTGTCCAGTCATTTAAATGTGGTGTATTTTTAAGGTGCATTTCTCTTGTAATGTTTTGTGTTGTGTGTTTTCTTTCCTTGTTTCACAGACTCCAGAAGATCATGAAGGAGAAACAGGAATCAAGTCGAAAGAAGCAAGAAAGTATATTTTTAACTGTTTGGATGACATGGCACAGGTATAATTTTTTTAACAAATTAATTCATTTCCTGGAAATGATGTGTGTAGTAATCTAGGAAAATTGGTTGTAATAATTAAGAAACTATTTTCAAAGCAGTCATTAGTTAAGTCTAAAACGCTAAAAGTGCAAGCACATTTGACTGTGAAGAACTTTTCTGAGTAAATTCTCCAGTTTTTTCTAAATACATGCATTTGAGATAGCCACACTATTAGGTAATCTGTAACAACATTGGGAATAGCAACTCCTGCAGTCAGATTTTCAAAGAGCCAACTTTAGAAACAATACACGCTTTCTCATCCTGTACTAAGCACAGAGATGAATGCACTGTGTACAAACACATCTGTATCTGTGCTCAGTTTTGTATCCATTACTTCATAAGAAATGCCTTTAATCACTTGCATTTCTTACATAAGGTTTGCCTATATCTTTATCATATGTTCTACCATCTTTGCCTATTTATTAGACACCTTTGCGGCCACCTAGATTTTTCACCTTCTAATGGCTGTCTTGGTTGGAACATCGTTATTCTGTGAATATAATGACAAACTAACATGTCAGCCTATTTTAATTAAAGAAGTACTCCACCCAAAAATGATATTTTTTTAATATGTTACTTACCCAATGTACTTTGATGTGGAGGCTGAGAAACATTTATAATCTTGTGCTTTCAAGCAAAATGAGAAAAAAGGTTTATTATAGAATTGAAGCAAATAGTGATCAATGCTGTACAATGCAAATGATGTGAAAAATGAAAATAAAAATAAAATCTCACAATACTTGAGTTGCATAATCAACATATCACTTGTTTATGGTTTAATGGTTATTCCAGGAAAAAATCAGCTCACATCATAAACAGAAAATTAAACCAACGTGGGATTGAGTTTTTGAATTGAAGACCTGAGTCTTCCCAGAGACACATGAATTTACTCATAACAATCAAGGCTGACAATAAATGTGCCATAGACTTGGACATTTCTGTTTATTATTATTATTATTATTATTATTTAGAATGATCATTAAAGTTTTTCTGTTACTTTACTGTTAGTGTTTTTTGTGTTACTCAATGGTTAAAGTCCTAATTGACTCCATTAAGATTCCATATTATGATACAGCAAAATCAGAATCAGAGACTGGATACCATTTATTGCCAAAGTAAACACACAGATGGACTGAGTCTTGATTTTATAGATGAAGATTTACAGAGACTAATGGAGACTTTGGATGATTTGTAAAATAAGAAGCAAACTGGAGTATTCACTAGTGATGAGTGTTTCTATATAGTTTGAAAGTAGGCTGATCTGCTAAGGATCACACAGTAAGAGTCAAAGGTTGCACTTTGCCATCCTCAAGGAAGTGTAAACACAAATATCTCAGTTCACGATGGAATAACTCTTGCTATCTTCATTAGGTCTTCCAAGAATATAACTGATATAACTGATGTAGCATGGTGGTAGAGCAAGTAGCCTTGCTGTCTTGTGGATCCAGTATTGTAGATTTGAACCTCCTGCCTAGTAAACATTCAAAGCAGGACTCCAGTATTGGAACATTAAATTTGTATTAGGAGTTTGTAAGTACAGTGTTTTATTCGATTTATTACTGGTTTTTGGATTTTGGTTCTCATGTTTTTTTGGATTTGCATTTGGATTGCTTATTGGGACTTGATCACTTTAGTTTGCCATTTAAGCAAATCTATTTTGGCTTTTTTCCCTCCCTTCCTGTTTTTCTAATTTCTGTTAATAGCACACAATTAGAAGAAGATAAAATACAAGATTTCAGAGGGTGACTGGAAGACAAACACAAAGTTAAAAAAGACGAATTGAGTGTCAGAACAAGGAGAACATTTATCAGTAACCAAAGCCATAAATCGTGAGACAAAATCAAAGTCAGAAGGATTACAGAGAGTTTGAAAAACAGAGAAACAAAAAAGAAAATTTCCAAAAAGGTTTTTGAAGGGTTTTGGAATCCATGTACTCAAATAAGGAAGTATACCTCTTAGATGACCTTGCATCCCATTGCATCATGATTTGAGGGCAAGCCCACTCCTGGATGGTCCTACCAACAAGAATCAACAATAGCACTGTTAAAATGGCAATGATATAATGGTCAAATCAAAACCATAAGTATATGTCAAAAATAAATTAAACCAATGGATTGTTTAGTTCAGGGTTTCTTAAACTTTTTGTTGTGACCCGTTCTTGCCATTTTTTAGTGTTTCTGAGACCCATTCCTTATTGAATGTCCAGATGATTGTCAGTGCTGTGTTTCTCCTTGGAGAATCTGAACCATGGGGAGTAGTCAAGGATGATCATCAGAGAAATGTTGATTTCTTAATTGACCTGCTGCAATCCACTGCATCCCACTTCATACACCATCCATGATCCATTACCATTAAATATAACAGTAACTTGGAACCCAAACGTCACAACCCATAATTTAAGAAGCCTTGCCTTAGGGTGTAAAACCCCCAACAGATACAAAAGATATTCAAAAGAGGAGACCCTGACAGTTAGGTAGTCTTTCTGGCCAGGAGGAGGACCCAGCAGTAGTGACATCAGGGTGGACTTCCCTCTTAGGGTTCTACCAACAAGGAACATGGAATGACAGCGTAGTTAAAGTAACAGTACATCATTGATACATTATACATAAACTAACAGAAGTAACATAAAAACATCAAAACTAATAGTTCAGACATAACAAAAACAACATAAAACAGAAAATAAATTCAAGCCAGGGGAAAAAAACCTGCTTGTAACACACCAGCTTTTGCCTTACTCACTTCTTTCCATGCATAAACTTTTGCTCCTAAAGGACTTTTCCTCCCTGAAAGCATTCTGCTCATTTTTTCATAAAATTACATTTAACCCGTGTAAGTGACAGGTACATTTCACAAGTTTATTTTGCATGCATTTATGCAAAACATTTGCTGTGATGTTCCTGCTGCACTGAAACCTTGTTTGCTGCTGTATCATGGATAATACAGGTGAAGAGCTCCAACATACAGTATCTTCATTCAAGGTGCCCTTGGTATTTTTTTTTTAAGCTTCTTATCTAAGATGTCATTTCAGTGTAAAGCTAGCTTTTCATTCTAATTCAATGTGAATAAGACTGAAGTAGATGACAAGACTGCTCTCTCTAACACCATTATCGTCTGAGATCCCACAGGGTTACACTAAGGAGGCCAAGACCAGTTTGTGCCCTTGAACTATGAGCCAGTCTTATGGTTTTGCTCTCAGGAAGAACTGAAATCAGCAAATGGATGGTGCAGAAGATTCACAAATATTACATTAGATTGTTTGAAAACATTTGGACATTTGTGAAACATTTTGGTTAGCTAGCAAAACAATTGCTGTTCACAGCTGACTTAACAATATTTTGCTTGAAGCTGAAAGGTACTATTGATATTACATGTCCACCCAACCATTTCTCCATCAGTTTGTCCTTTCCCTTAAACCCACATATTCCAGATCAAGGATATGGTACTAGATATTCATTCCATGTTTATAGTCTATAATCTTAGCTATGATAATGTAATTAAGAGTATTTATTACCAGACACAATACAGGATGAGAAATAGGTAAATGGACCCTTTGACATTTAGTGAAGACATTGTTCAAAGGTTGACACTTTCCTAAAAAGGATTTAACACCAATCCATATAAATATCTTTATAATCTGTTAAATTGCAGTGAGCAAAGGCCAGGAGAAACCTTGAATGCTACTGGTTTTGGTGGTAACTAAGATGGGACCACACTGGAAGAAAAAATCAATGAGTCTTTATTGAGATGCAGCAGTGAAAAAAGAACCCAAAGGAAATTATTTTTGCAATCCAGAGGGGCTGTTTGGGATGGATTCTGGGTGCCTCATTATATGTTTTTGTTTAGTAGTAATATTGTAGTAGTGGATTTATCTGGTCAGTGTGAAGGAGGCATGTATTTTTGAAAGGCATTTTTTTAGTTGTTTGTTTAATAATTACAATTGTTAGAGAAATCTTTTCACTGAGACACACACGCTCACACACACACACAACCTAGCCTTCATAAATCTGTTTTATCCAGTTCAGGGTCGGGTCCCCGAATTAGGACAAAATAGTAGAAATGTGTACATTTTGGCTATCTGGGTTAGCCTCTGGAGAAGCTTGTGCCCATCCTTGTAGGATACTTTGTATTCTCATTCCTTTAGTCTTTCTATTCAGTATTCTTTCCAATGAGTCCATGTTATTAAAAAAGGGATTTGCATTCCTAAATTATTTACTCTGTATTGTAGGTTGGCAACAGCAAGAGTTTATTTTGCTAGTTATGAAATCGGACTAGAAACCATAAGGTCACTGGTTCAAATCCCAAAGCTGTCTCTCAGTATAATCCTGCACAAATCCCTTAATCTGCATGTTCTTCAAAGTTATGAATATGCTGCTTTAAATTCATCATGTCCTTGTGTGGTGTTTAAAAATACAGGCACTATATAAAATAAGAATGAAATGGTCTCTATTTTAAAGCATATTAGTTTTGTCAATTCTTTTTTTTTAGTACATTGGCTTTTCCTGTTCATCAAACTAATAAAAGTTAGCAATAAATACATTTATATTGCCTAGGAGAAAAGTGCTGAATGAGACTTTGCAACCCCTAAGGCAGAATTTCTTAATTCATGTCAAGACTTAAAATACACTTTGAACAATATGTGTAATTTTATGATCTTCTTCTTTAAAATGGATCACAAGTTCTACGAAAGACGTTTTGTGTTACTGTTTTATAATGATCTGACCTAATCAACTGCATCATGGAGTTTACATTGGCTTTATGATGTCCAGATATGTGAGAAATTACCTCCTGTTTTATGCTGATAGAAATAACTGTTCTCATTTAACAAGTGTTGGCTTAGCGGATGGAAATTACATTGGAGCTGAGAAGCTAACCCTGTTTTATTATAATCACAACCATCCAAGTTGGATAAGGCCAAATTTTATATATTAATAAATAAATGGGTTTGAAAATGAAAGAATGAACAAATGAATAACGATTCAGCCAATGCAAACACATTCTACCTTTCTGGTAGACAACAGCAGAAATTAAGAAACCTGTATTTTGAAAAGCAGCACAACATGACAAAAACGGGTAAACAAGCCTCAAAATAAGCAAAAGGCTGCCTCAGAAACAGGCCTCACTCCAGGCTGCCTGGCCCCAAAACTCAAAAGGCAGACTATAAGGCAGCACAGGCCCAAAACTTGGCTCAAGCTTTTAAAAGTGCAAAATACTTAAAAATACCCTCTCAAGGGATAGTATCGCTAAAAAACTCTGGTTGAAGGACAGCATCAAAACAAGTTCCTTTGTCTCTTAAATAATTTATTAAAAGAGATGCAAAAGATGGCAAGGTAAAGTAAAACAGATATGCCTAAAAAAGCAACCCAAATCAAACAAGCCTAGTTAGTAATCCAGCACTTTTTAACCACAAAGACAGAAGCAAAAAATCCAGCGACCACAAAAAAAATCCAAACTGTACCAACACAACTATAAAAATTCTCCAGCACACAACTGTTATGGATACACAGTGTGTCCAATGATTATTATGAGCATAAAATTGATCAGAAGTTGATCAGAGTGGTGAGAACATGTGGTTACAAAGAAAAAGCACAGGTCAAAACCAAGCAGTTAGAACAATAACAAGCAACTGAACCCAAAGGGTGAAATGATTGTCGCAGTCAAAAAAGCCAGAAAATCAAAGATTGACTCTAGGGCTTACTTAGAATTGACGCTAAAGAAGTTCAGACCTTGCATCCACCAAGGGATAATGCAAAATGGCAATCATTGCCATATTTATACATCTTCTGTAGTGACCTCAAAAGTGTGATAATCGTTATTACGTGATGAATACTAATGTGTCAAGGAGGTAGCAAAATTTATAACTCATAACACAAAATTAATGTCAGAATTAGATTCTGCACATATGAAAAAAAAACAAAAGTTAACAAAGAAATACACAAATAAATAAACTGTATACTACAACAATGAGCCACTGAGGGACCTACCTCCACAACCTGAATATAAAAGCAGTGACATTATGGTGGCCCCACCTCTTGGGGGTTCTACCCATAATATTTAATGACAGTAACCATAAAATAAATACAGGGTGAGTCAAGATTACACTAATGGATTATTTTTATCTCGACCACACCTTTCCAGGTCGATGGATAGGTCATAGTGGACCATTGCCATGGCCTCCACACTCCCCTGATTTGACACCCTGTAATTTCTGGTTATGGGGTATGGTGAAGCAGCGCGTGTATAGCAGGAAAGTTTGTGTTATCCGTGACCTGAAGGACAGAATTCGGACTGTGGTATCATCTATTCCCCGCAAAATGTGTGTCTGGACTTTAAATGGTACTGTTACTCGTTTTTTTTGTGTTGAACATGAAGGCGGACTATTTGAGACATTCCTGTAAATATATTTGAAGTATGTTTTGTGAATAAATTGTTTCCGCCATGCAAATGTGAACATAATTTTGACTTGCCCTGCATACACAAAACATAAATACTAAATAATATTTAAGTAAAATAATATTAATACAATGACTAAGAACACAAGAAAAATAATAGTTAAAAATAAACACGTGACAAAAAAAGGAAAATATTCTTAAACAGGGAACAAATCCTGGCTGAATCATAAAGATAAGGACAATAATTCAGTAAAAGACTCCTCACTAAGTGCTCAGCTATGCTTTCATTATGTCTGCGTTCAATTACATTGTTTGCTCAGTTGTCTTCCATGAACAGTCTATCGATGGTTCAACATATTTATTCTCAATACTTCAGAATTATGTTACCCCCTCTCATGTCTCACTGCACAAGCTTCCAGACATTTTCAGACTCACTCATAAAAAGTTGAGAGGCTGAGCCACTAAGACTATCTAAATGCATCTTTTATATAACTTTATACTGGCCATCCATTCTGTTCAAGCCAAACTGATCAGACAGCAGTAAATGTTTCCAAATCTTATCAGTCCTTGCAAGCTCAATGAGTTAACACTGTTCATTGACTGCTTAGCAATGAAGGCCAAATTATTTGCTGATTTCAATTTCAGCAACAGTTGACTGGTGCAGAAACAATAAAAATGCTCGTAAAGAAAAGTTAAAATCTAATAAATATAAACCTTTTTTCGTGTTAAAGTAATATACACTGTGCATGGCTACTTTTGCGCCAATCCAGATTTGCAAAATTCCATAGTACGCATTATTCATTAATTTTGGTGGCAAATTTAGTTGAATTTGGTGAAATGGACCAGTATGTCAAATGTATAGTGTTTTATTGGAATTTTATTTTAATTCCATCCATCCATCCATCCATCCATTTTCCAACCCGCTGAATACGAACACAGGGTCACGGGGGTCTGCTGTAGCCAATCCCAGCCAACACTGGGCACAAGGCAGGAACCAATCCCAGGCAGGGTGCCAACCCACCGCAGGACACACACAAACACACCCACACACCAAGCACACACTATGGACAATTTAGAATCACCAATCCACCTAACCTGCATGTCTTTGGACTGTGGGAGGAAACTGGAGCGCCCGTGGAAAACCCACGCAGACACGGGGAGAACATGCAAACTCCACGCAGGGAGGACCCATTTTATTTTAATTATATTATATAATAAAAGTCTCAAAGCTCCAGGTTGAATACTGGCCCAGTCACAGTCTGTGTGGCGTTTGCATGTTTTCCTTGTGTGGGCCTCCTCTGGATTCTCCAGTTTCTTCATACAATGCACAGCCCCTTTGCTTAGGTTGACTGCCATCTCTAACCTGTTCCTGTATGTGCTGGGTATGACTTGCAGTGCTCTGCTGTCTTGGCTAGGGTTCTTTCCTGCCTAATCCTTCTGGCTGCTTGAATTACATTCTGCTTCCTACAACCTGGTAATGGAAAAAGCAAGTTTAGATAGCTAATGCACGATTATTTATAAATATGTACAGTCGCTAATTTTGGCAAAGGAAAAGGCTCTATAGAAAAAAAAAATGAATTGAAGTGTCTTAATGCTAGGCCGTGGGCTCTGGCTCACCACAAAACTTTAATAGGTTCACAAAATGAATGGATGAACGATTAAGTAAAATAATAATTTATGGCCTCTATTTCACGTTCAGCCAAACAGTTTTTTGTCCATTTTACAATGTACTGTTATTCCTGGCTTTTCTACCCTGCCTATATTTGTTCCACTTGTTTACCACTCTGCTCAATGCATGTATTGTTCATTTTGTTTTATAACACTGCTCTCAGTTGCTTTAAACAAAATTGTTTCCTGTGTATAAATAAAAAACGATTTGTCTTATAATACAGTCTGATGGAATACGACTTCCAAGTTCTCAGTTGTTTTTCAAAGGGGCTAAGGAGAAAGAAACCTTTACTACACATGACCTCAGCTTGAAAATGCTGCACACATTTTGTTTTTCCAATTATTAGTATATATAGCTCCCTCCTCTGAAGACAGGCTTAGAGTGCAGATATGAATTCTGCAATAAAAACCTGACATTCAGGTCTGTCAGTTTTTCTTTTCAGTTCTGAATCCCCAATAGGCAAATCGCCCCTATGTCCTTTGTACTCAATCTGTAAGAAACGGGGCTGTTACATTCTGTCTTCTGATACATTTGCCACTCTTAAAACTGCATAATTTGTTTCAAAAAATGTATTTTATTATCCAGATAATTCTGGCAGTGAACACCTCTTATCTATTTAATATACGCTTGTAGTGTCATTTTGTATAATATAGTGAAAGTGGTTTTGTCTAATGGCTATCCTGATCTTATTTCAGGGCTGATGCACATTCTTTATGGAGTTTGCAAGCACTCTCTATGTTTCTCCTGAGGCTCTAATTATTTTTTTCCCTACTGCACACAGACATGCTAAGATGGAAAGAATTAAGTTATATGTGTGTACGCATGTGTCTGTCTATGGGCATGAATGTGCCCACTCTGGTAGACTGGCAGCCCATCTGTCTCACTGTACCATGACACTACCCTGGATAAAATGGTTATGAAAATTCACGGATGCGATTTTTCCTTGGGCAACTTCACATATGTCAGTATGCTGCAGGGAAAAAACAAACATTTCAGCTAAATAATTTAAATTTAAAAAATATTAATCTTGCAACTCTGTTGTTACATGATGTTGAGCTTAAAAATACAGATTTAATATAGAGGATAACAATCCTTTTATCTAACAGTAATACAATAAGAATAGAATAAAGTAGAAATACAGTATGGTTTGGTTTGATTGACAGCATATCAGATAAGCCCAAAGGTATTGTGCAGACGTCAATGTTTTTAGGGCCGACAGGAAAAAAAAATCCTTGTGATGAAAATTTTACCAAAGCTAAATATGGCACCGGAAAAGCATAAGCATCGAGTCAAGGCATTTATGTTAGTCATAGATGTGCTCTTAATATTATCTGTATTGAGCGTGACCTTGAGTGCTACTTTTGCGTGCCTTTTCAAAGATTGGAGAGAAAATCTATTTTTTCTACTACATTATGTATATATTTATACAGTATATACACAGTAAGTATATACTGTATAGTGTGTATATCCATATTACTAACCGAGACTGCTAAACCGGATGGACGCAGGGACATCCGGCCATGGGCCGTAGCCGCAAAAAGACGTACTGCGCAGGCGCCCCAAGAAATGAGGCGCCGCGAGAGGCGGCCGCGACCACAGAAAAGCCGCGACCACAGAAAAAAGGAGTCAGCACAGAAAAAAGGAGTCAAACGCAGGCGACGCACACAGCGCCGCACGAAAGCCATTGCACACGAAACTAGCACACACAAAAAAAGAAGCCGCTCGCGCCCCACGAATCCCACACCCACCTCCAAGCACCCCCCACCCCCTACAAGTAACGGACGGGACACACACAAAGAGGACGATTCAACAAGCCCCTGGCACACAAAAAAAAGAACCCGCAACCCCCCCCCCCACAAGCAACGGACGGGACACACACAAAGAGCAGGATTGAACAAGCCCCTGGCACACAAAAAGAAAGAAGACGCTCGCGACCCACCAATCCCACCACCCCCTCCAAGCAACATGCCACGCCCCCACCCCCCCACAGAAGCCGGCAAAGCACACAGCGCCTCACGAATCCCATTGCACACGAAACGGGACGCACACAAAGAGGAGGATTCAAGAAGCTCCTACCACACCAAAAAAAAGAAGCCGCACATGAAACGTTCACAACAACGACGATTCAGACCCACAAACACACTAACATCAATAAGAAGTGACACCCAAAGCCCCATTTCTAAAGGAACCGTTCGCAGACACCTGCTAAACGATTGCGCCACTTAGCTGACAACGCGTTCGATAATGAGTCCACTATTGAGGAAAATTCATTGGGATTAATGAATGTCATTTGCAATCATTGTCATTCACTTAACTTCCCTGAAGAAACAACTGGCAATACAAGTAATGAATTTACACGTTGTTGTCAAAAGGGTCAAATTAGACTGCCTCCTTTACATTCATATCCTGAATATCTACAGAAGCTTCTAACTAACGATGTACCTGAAACTAAAAACTTTATGAACTGCATTAGATCCTACAATAGTTCATTTGCTTTTGCATCTACCGGAGTAAATATCAGGCCACCAAAAGGCAATGGCCCATACTGCTTTCCCATATGTGCACAAATATTACATCGCATTGGAACAGTACACCCTGAAACAAATCAACAACGCAAATATGCACAAATTTACACACAAAGCCCCATTTCTAAATGAACCGTCCGTATTAAACAGACGTCATCTCAACACGTTCACACTATGCAGCATAGGTGGCTCTCATTACAATAAGGCACTATTAACCGTTCAACCGCAGAAAAGGCTCCATATTAACAGTGAGTGTGATCCTCCTTATTACTTATCCATATTTATCACGCTCAAGAACAAACAAGTCATAAATTCACGATCACAGGTACAAAACGATACGGCTCGGATAACGGAACCAAACACAATTCACACTATGCAGCATAGGTGGATCTCATTACAATGAGGCACTATTAACCGTTCAACCGCAGAAAAGGCTCCATATTAACAGTGAGTGCAATCCTCCTTATTACTTATCCATATTTCTAACACTGAAGAACAAACAATTCATGAATTCACGATCAGGGGTACAAACCGATACGGCTCGAGTAACGGGACCAAACACACGAACCCGCATGAAAAAAAACAATACACGTCGGCTCCAACGCGCTTCTGAAACTCTGGAAGAAAAAATGTCTCGGCTCCAAAAACGCAAAGCTCAACTAACACAGTTACAGAAACGAACCCAAATGGACAGACACACTAAACGTGGACGCATGCAGCGCGCGTCTCACAGTACTGCATCAAAACAGGCACGGCTTCAAAACGAAACACCTCCCGTCTCAGACATACAGAAACGGCAGCGAGGGAACATCAACGACAGACACCTGCTAAACGATTGCACCAGTTAGCTGACAACGCGTTCAATAATGAGTCCACTATTTAGGAAAATTCATTGAGGTTAATTCAATGTCATTTGCAATCATTGTCATTCACTTAACTTCCCTGAAGAAACAACTGGCAATACATGTCATGAATTTACACGTTGTTATCAAAACGGTCAAATTAGACTGCCTCCTTTACATTCATATCCTGAATATCTACAGAAGCTTCTAACTAACGATGTACCTGAAAGTGAAATCTTTATGAACTGCATTAGATCCTACAAATCAATATCCACTATGAACATTAACAGTGGCACTGCACATGACATCCGTCTTGCAAAACTGTTAATTATTGATGAATGTACAATGGCATCCACTCACTTACTCCACACCATTCATAAACTTCTACAAACGTTTATGAATAATGATCTTCCCTTTGAAGGAAAGGTACTTTTATTACGAGGAGATTTTAGACAGTGCGTAGCTATTGTTCCACATTCCATGCGCTCAGCTATTGTTCACTGCACCTTAAAATACGCAGACAATTGGCATTGCTTTCAAAAGATACAGTTAGTACATAACATGCGATGTCCACATCCAGATCATAACAATTGGTTATTACAACTGGGAGATGGTACACTCACCAATACAGATAGACTTCACCCAGATATTATTACAATTCCTCAAGCCTTTATCTGCGCCGACTTAGTTACAGACAGATTTGGAACAGCAATATCATTTGACCAAATTCCCCTTTTAACACAACGCACTATATTATGTCCAAAAAATATTAATGTGAAAAACATAACTACCCAAGTCATTGCATTACTGCATCATCTACACCTTCACACTATTCTATATCTCATTCATACATCACGCTCTTTCTCATTCCCAACACCAGAGGTTGGCGAGCGAAGCGAGCAGGGGGCGGAGCCCCCTAGTAGATATATATACTGTATATTAGCTGTGCTACCCACCTAAGACGGGTTGAAATGTTAAGTAATCAGCATAGACCTCAGTGTTAATGTTTTTTGTAATGCATGTAGTAATAAAATGAATTGCATTACTGTAAATGTTTGTGATGCGCCATTTATTGGAATAGCATATGTAATACACATTTTTTGTGATTTTTAATCCTTTATTCTCCATATACAATTTCTTGCATAAGGAATTTGTCATTTTTCACATACCGCAAATTACTCTTCTAGAGACACATGGAGAGTTTTGGGTCAGAGCGCAGGGTCAGCTATTTGTACAGCACCCCTGGAGCAAATGCAGGTTAAGAGTCTTGCTCAAGGGCCCAACGGAGTAGCATTCTTTCTGTCACTGCCAGGATTCAAGAGAGCCATCTCTGTTTTGGGATTTGCAAAAACAGTGTTAATGTTTATTGGAATGACAAATGTAAAACATTTTATTACTATAAACGCCTGTGATGTGCCATCTTTTGGAGTGAGCCGTATGGGCACACAGACCCTTGACCTGTTATTAAGGTGGATATGCACTGATCAGTCTCATTGTTGAAACTCCCTGTCTAATATTATGTAGGTCCCCATTGTGCTGCTGAAATAACTCTGACATGTCGAGGCATGGACTCCAAAACTCCAAAGTTGAATCTGTCCTGTGCTATCTGGCACCAAGACATTGGAAGCAGATCCTTTAAGTCCTGTATATATCCTCCAAATTACTAAAGCTATTGTTCTACAAATCTTTAGCTTATTTGTTTCTCTCACAGTTTTGACCTCTAAGTGACACCTTGCACACTAGAAGAAGGTGCAGATTACTGCAAGAAGAACACAAGAAGAATTGCGGATAAACTTGAACTCCCAAGCATCAATTAAAGAGCAACTTTCGCAGTTTTCTGCACAGAATAGTTGTGGCCTTTATTAATAAATTCTGAACCGTTTTTTGTTTTCTGTCTTTAGGTTTTCTATTTAATATCTTTACACTTTGTAAATATACACAAACAGATATTTATGATATGTATGTCTGTCAGTCAATATATATTCTATATTTTGCAGTTCACAGCAAGCAACATAGCTGTGAGTGTTACACCACAAAATCTAAGGCAGTGTCATTATTCCTAGTACATTATACAGTCAATGAGAATGTATTCCTTTTTCACAGTTGTTTAGACTCTGCCATTTCTGAAGCTGGCTACTCTGATTAAGGAGTTATTTTTTCATCCATTCTCATAATTGTATATAGTGACCTCAACCAAGCCAGAAACAGACCTCGTAATATTCAACTGAGGAGGAAAACCAGAAATGAAGCCTGCATCCCCTTCATCCCTGCCTTTCCACCCTAACACTATATCTCTCTGTCTCAGGGTTTAAAGGAAAATGTCTCTATTTAACAGATTGATCCTTTGACAGTGGCCTTTTTCCTAATCCGGTCATAATCTTTTTCTGGCAACCACCTAATTTACGCAAACTTATTGTCTCCAACTCCCTTCCCAAAGCATAGCCACATTCCCTACTGAGTACTTTTGGTTGTAACAGGAAAATATGTCGCCAACAATACGATCTTATCTGGTCCCTCTGGAAAATGTAATATTACTTAATGGGCCTTCTGCCAGTATAAAAATGTTATTTACTTCATTTCGTATAAAACATACTCTGCAATCTATATAGGTAAAACAGAGTGACAGTTTGCAGGACATTTCAGGGAGCACGTTCGAGCCATTAAGATCAAAGGCCTCGCTAAGCCTGTTGTTGAACATTTCACATTCCTTGATCTTAGCCACATGAGCTCATTAATTGCTTTTCAAAGACAGGAGAAGCTAAGCTGACTCCCAAACTTGGATCTCTCATTTCCTCAGCACTAAATGACCACCTAAATCTTTCACTCCTTTCATCTCCCCAGCTTTTCCCTCACTTCTCAATTTATATGTGTAGTCTTTTTTTTCAGTCACATACCTGGTGAAGACTACATAACTGAAATATTAGGTCTTTAAGCTTCTTTTCTATTTTTTCATTGTGGACAGTGGAGATTTTAGGGACTCCGGGGTTCTAGGCAAAAAACTCTATTGGGCCCTCCAACTTACTGTGTCCCGAGTTCCGACATTTATTACCGTTATTTAACTGCCAAGTCTAATTTAATAAGACCAATGGGGTCGATTTAATAAACACAAATTATTTTTTAATTTTGTGAAAAATACATTATATAAATAAAACACCGCACTAGAAATTTGAAGAACGGTAATGCCAGAATAAAGTAAATTTTAAAAATTTAAAAAAGTGAAAAGTTAAAAAAATGTAAATAAATATAAGGTGCACTTTTAACAAAGAATAAATACAAATTGTACATTGTAATATTTAAAAAATAAGGTAAAAGTGCACAAAATAGAAATTAAAAAAAAACAAAAAAATGTTTCATAATGGTATTGCTGTAACTTTTAAAATCACAGTTTGTGGGCTTTGCCTACAGCAGCCACGATGTCCTCCATGTCCGTAGCACTTTGAACACTGCACTCTACTGAATTTAAAGCTGGAGCTAAAAGCCTCCTCTGGTCCATGGTAGAGCTCAAGTAAGATTTAAACAGCTTTAAAGATGGAAACTTCTCACACCATAGGCATCACTGGTAGGGACTACATTTTGACTTCTTAGACCCCTGTTTCAGCCTGTTTCTGAATTGTTGCGTCTGATTTTTGACTACAGTTTGGGCCTGGAAAGACTGAGTGAAGCCAAATCAGAAATGGATGAATTGTCCAAACAAATCCAATTTTTGCTTCCAGACCTGCACACCCTTTTCGTGATTTTTTTTTTTAAAAGCAGTGCTGATTATATTTAATGTTACTAAAAAAGTGACTCTTGCAAAGAAGGTTTGGGCCCCTCTTGGAGGGGAATTCCGATCGCATCATTGTAGTGTGTCTATGATATGCTTTGAAACAGGGTCCCTCAGATTTGTCGTTGCATTGAGCAGCTGTGAAAATGGACATCCTCGGCAGCCCTCCTCTCAGTTCAGATAATTGTCTGCCTTACCTGTCCTGCTGCTATACCTCTGAGTCTGGAAATAACCTTTACTGTTTGGTCTCCTCTTGCAGATGAACTTTCATCCTGCCCATTACATAACAGATATAGATTTAGCCCCTTATCAATTTAACAATAATTAATTTATGTTTGTTTTGCAGGTGAACATGACAACAGATTTGGAGGGCAGCGATATGTTGGCAGAAAAGGCAGACAGGCGGGAGTTTATAGACCTGTTAAAGAAAATGTTGACTATAGATGCAGACAAGAGAATAACACCCATTGAAACTCTGAATCATCCATTTGTCACCATGACTCATCTCCTTGATATCCCTCATAGTACTCAGTAAGTTGAAATTTTTTTAAATCAATTTATTTATGTAATTGATGCTTCTTAGAGCAGGTTAGATCCACAGATTGTGAAAAATTTTAAATTAACTTAGTAATGCTAAATATTTATGGAAACTGTACATTTACAAACACAAAGTTAAGGCAACACGATATACTAAAGTCCGTGTTTCTTTTCACAGTTGTAATTTTGCTTGTTGCAGTGCTCAGCACAGAGACTTTACTGTAGGGGACTTTGTTGGGATCCTATGATCTTTTTTATATACCAATTCTTACAATCAATTTCACCACAAAGTTTTTTTTATATGAGATGCTGACTTATACAACTGGAGCACAGAGTGGTTAAGTAACATGGATGCTTACCCATTAGGTCAGTGTACCTACTGTAAGTGTGAATAACACTCTGCAAAAAAAAAATAAAAAAATACACACTGCAGGTAAACTGAACACATAACTCCTAGCAGAAATGATGAACTTGGTTGTAAAAATGTTTCCTTATCTCTGTTTAAATGATCCTTTGTGAACAATCATTCCCTGTTTATGTAAAACGTTTTAAAATCAATGCTGCTCATATAAATGAATTCAAGGTGTATAGTTTGGGAAGCGACAATGCAATGTGCTGTATCTTATGGAAATACTCTATATTGTTGGACATATTTAGACATAATCACTTATGAATCACCTTAACACTAGAATTACCAAAGCCTATGAAAAAACTTGTAAATCCAGCCCACCTTAAATCTCTTCACACCTCTCTGTCAGCATCTTTTGTGCTGTAAATGTGTCGATCAGCACAAGCAACAAGCAGCTATTCCACCCCACCCCGCAACGCAGAAAGAGCAAAAAGTTCTCGCAGCTCAAGTCTGTTTAGCTGAGTGAGAGTTGCCTAGAGTTGCATAGGGTAAATAATATATCATTATTTGGAATACATGCATTTCATGTGTGTTCCGTGAAGTGTATAAGGTGTGAAGTCCAAATATCAGATAAACACTTTTACAAAGTGTATATAAAAGCCAGATCGAGTGTTATTTACCTATTAACCTTGATTTATTTACTTATCTTCCTACAGTGTAAAGTCACAAGTAGACTGCAAAGCTTCCTGTGTTTGATTTTAGGTGGGCCGGGATTGCAAGTTTTTTCATAGGTTTGGTAATTCTAGTGTTAAGCAGTCAGGTTAAATTGGTGTGGCACTGAACAGAAGGTTAAGTTTTTAAATATAACAGCCTTTATATTGGGCACCAGCAAATTTGCAATTGCTTAATAACACCTTGACTGCATAATTTTCCTTCTGATTTCAAAAAATAAATTTTCGAAGCACAATGTCACTGTAAAAAATTCTCAAATCAGAAGAACAGAGCCGTAAAGGACATTGTCCTGAGACCAGTTTCAGTTCTCAGAAGACATATTTTTTTAAGCCTAAGCACATAAGGAGCCTTCAGTTAAAATGTAATTCTCATATATACTGGCTGCAGATTAAAATGTAATTCCAAAGCTAGTGTCTCCAAATGTGTCACAGAACATATCACAAAAAAAATAAAATAAATAAAAATAGGCGCTTGCAATTTACATTTACATTTACATTTACATCATTTAGCTGACGCTCTTATCCAGAGCGACTTACAACAGTGTTTGTTAGTTTTTTCGCATACCCCTTGGGATCAGAGCGCAGGGTCAGCCATTGTACAGCACCCCCTGGAGCAATTACAGGTTAAGGGCCTTGCTCAAGGGCCCAGCAGAGTAGGATCTCTTTTGGTAGTGACGGGGATTCGAACCGGCAACCTTCGGGATACCAGCGCAGATCCTTAGCCTCAGAGCCACCACTCCGCTCCGCTTGCAATGACACTGTATTTTTATTCTAAAGGTATGTGTTGGTTAATTATTGCTCTGGAAGTAAATGTGTATAATTTGTATTATAAACAGATCAAAGTGTCCTTTTTTTATTGCTGCAGAATTATGCCAATGGGTGTCAAAAGTATAAAAGTTGGAAACCCCAAGTGTATCATGGGATGAGTGGGGCCCACAAGATTCACCATGTGTTGGCCTACTCTCGTGCATTCCAAGTTTAATACACACACAGAAACCACACATCCATGCACTTGAAGCAATGATTATGAGTGATATCTGCACAGCCTATGACTTCACCCCACTCTAGTCAAGGACTCACTAGCTTTAGCTTAAGAAGACCAGACGGGTGAACTCTAAACACCAAATGCTAATGCAACTTATTTATTGCCATTTACCAACTGAACGATACTCCTTCCAATGCTTCTCACTATTGGAGGCATCCCTCCTTAGTGGGAAAGAAGGGCCAGTCATTGAGGATGTGCAGACAAAGTAAAGAAGTTTCAAGCAAGTCAATATTTATTAGCTAAAATGAATAACAGCAAAGTCTGGATATAAAGACCTAATAAAAATACACCCTTGGATCAACATCAAGAAGCTTTGTACCAGTTTGATAAAAATGATACTTATGAAGGATGAAGAGCAGCATCTAAAGCTGTATGTCTTTGAGGGAGAGTGTGCATCTAAGGGCAGCTTGTTCTATCTCAGAAGTCCAGCTGCTGCATGGTTGGTGACACTTGGGTCCATCTGGCCCTTTGGGCAGTCGATCCCTTATGCCAAAATTCCCCCATGGGATGTCAGGGACTGTGATTCTGCTCACTGGTAATTGGGTTATTGTTCTAATCGATAGCTTTGCTCCAAAGCTTTACTCATTCAAGTATGTGGAAAACACCTTGTCTTGTCAGGAGTGTTTGGAGTACTTGATCCAGTTTCCCTAGGGTTAGATGTACCCACCAGGCTTCTAATTTAAAAACTAAAGTTATTGTAATTTAAGATTACAATGTGTTACGCACGGAAACAAAAATATCCACAAACTTTGGCAAAATATATAGATTTATACAGCAAAGCAATAAGCAGAGTCCCAGAGCTATTGTTCTGTCTATGAAACGTGTAGGCAAAGGTTTATCTTCATAGAAGAAAAGGTTCACAGTTACCAGTTCACTGAAGCTTTGAACAGCAGTCCAATGTAGCTTTTAAGCAAAATGTTGTCAGTTATAAAAGTACAAGGGAGACAAGAAGTACAAAGAGACCAGCAAAGAACAAAACCCACTACTTGTTAAGGCCTTCTTAAATAGGCTGTTGAACAACTGCAGTGGAGTGACTCGCCCACCTACCCACTCCTAAGCACCGCAAGTCATTCATTTTCTAACCTCTCTGTCCCTCTGTCTCCCCACTCTACTCTCTTCCTCCAGCATTGCTCAAACTCTCCCCCCACTCTGGACTCGGGTCTTCCTCTAGCTTTACACCCACTCATGGGGTCACCTTTGAAGTCAGTGGAGACAATTTCTGACTACAAGGATATAAGAACAGAACACTGACCGGGAGTCGTGTCTTCTCTGTAGCTCCCCGTCATGCTGTATAGGAATAAATACATTCAGAGAATGGATGAAAGGACTTATGGTTTCAAGTATGTTTTTTTGACTAAAGTGAATTTTAATATAAACTTTAAAGAATAATTTTCTTTAAATGCAACTGTGCCAACACAAAATATTTTAGGTTCCTTTACATGTATTTCCTTATACCTAATGCAGTCTTATTATTATGTTTTTAAACTAGCCTAACATTTTTGTTATCTATTTTCTGTTCTTTTTTTTCTTCAAGTGTCAAATCTTGCTTCCAGAATATGGAGATTTGTAAGCGAAGAGTGAATATGTATGATACAGTTAACCAGAGTAAAACTCCATTTATTACACACGTGGCCCCCAGCACTTCCACAAACCTGACAATGACTTTCAATAACCAGCTTAACACTGTGCACAATCAGGTAAGACTTCAAAAGGGCCGGAGCCTTCACTCTGTGCAGACGGTCCTAGTCCTGGGTGTCTCCTTTACTAAAATGTCTTAACACATACACAGCGCATGTGCAGAGAATTCTGCATGCCTGCCCTGGAGGGTGTACAGTTCTAAATCTGCATGGAAATTGACATTTTAATGAATAAGTAGTGTTGTAATGTGTGCAGATGGGGTGAAAACACAAAAAACAGCCTAGATATCTAGGAGGCGTTAAAAACACATTATGTGATACCATTACAATTCTGTGAAATATATTTTTTCTGTCATCTTTGATACATCTGGAAAATTACTTATATATATAAGCTCACAGTATACACACAATATATTCAATTTATGTTTAATGTATTGTGTTTTTATTACGTTTATTGCATAATGTACTGTATACATTGCCAAATTTCCCTCTGGGACAAATAAAGGTCTATCTATCTATCTATCTATCTATCTATCTATCTATCTATCTATCTATCTATCTATCTATCTATCTATCTATCTATCTATCTATCTATCTATCTATCTATCTAATGTATTGAAAATGTAGTTTATACTACATATGCTGCCCAATGTAGCAGGTAGTCTTGAACATCACAGCATACAGACCTAGGTTTGATTCAAGTCATTGTGTCTTCTGCCCAGACTTTGCAATATAAGTGATCTTCCTCCAGTTACTTCAGTTTCCTTCACTCAGTCCAAACTTCTGCTGTGTATTTATTTTGTTTAATTTCATTTGACCTGATGTAAGTAATTGTACAAATGATAAGGATTGTGACTTTTATAATGGACTGAAGTCCAGTTAAGTTGTTTGGTGTCAACTTGGGTGCAGTGAAAAGTCTATTAGGGTACCCAAGTCTGTTGCACAACAGATCTTTTACAATTTCACGCCCTTCACTCAGTGTATACTTATGTTGCAACTTTTTAGTTCTTATGTGTATTTTAAATAAGCTTAATTTGCCATATAATTCTGTATAGCTGAAATCTCTCCCGGTCCATCTGTTGGAACTTTTATTACTACAGACTTTTTGCTAAACTACCAACAAAGTTTTTGATCTGTTAATATTCCCAGTTTATTACATTTTATATAAGTCATTTATATAAATTAAAAACTCACATTCTATGAGGGACCCAACTTCCAGTCTCAACACACTTGGAAGAAATTCCTTGTACAATAAAGTTTTCTTTTCTTTGCCACCTTCTAAACCTTTATTGACTGTTCTACAATATGTCTTAAATATAGGATCTAATAATTGGTTCCATTATTTGCCTGAAATGCACATTATACTGGCTAGCCTAGAGTTTACAGAGTTAACCTGATCATATTTTAATATAACTAGAGGGCTTTGCCCCCTGCTCGCTTCGCTCGCCAACCCCTATGTTTGGTTTTCCGGATACTCACTTTTAAGATTTTTTTTTTCTTGGAATTGTTGCTATTTCATTAGTTTCACTTTTATTTCAGAACTTCTGTAAAAACAATATTTGTAATCTTGCGAGTCCCAATATGCTGAATCTTTCTAATGAGGTCAGGATAGGTTTCTCTGTTTGGAATCTCAGCACAGACAAAACGATCTACATCATCAGCAGTTAATAATTTTTTTTTACAAAGTAACCAATAAATGCATGTGCAGTAAACTCTGTTTTTGAAATTCTCAAGATTCTTTATTTGTCACATGCATAGTTATACAGGGCAATACGCAGTGAAATGCATCCTGATCCGCTTATCAAAAAATGTGCAAAGTTAGAAGAATATCAGATTAACAAAAAGTCATAGATTGAAAGATAACAGTATAGTAGAACATAATAAATAAGTAAAATTATGTGAATAAAGTAGAATTAAGTGTTAAGGTGCAATAGTGTAGTAATTATTGTGCAAAACCAAAGTTAGACTGGTGCATAGTTAAATGAGGCAGTTTGTTTGTTTGCGCTACTGCGATCTTTACTTTCTTTGTTATATTTTCTAATTTTCCTACTTTTATATCCTTTAACTTTCTCCACATGTGTATAGCGCAGTTTTTTTTTTTTTTTTTGAGCCTTTCTAATTTCACTGGTTTCATAGTCTCTAACCTGCTCTGCATGTGTTTAGCGCCAACGTTTGTAAATGTCTTTATGAAGTTCTACTTTGTCTTTTACTCATTGTCTTTTAATTCTGAGCTGGATTGGACGTGCTTTTTTTTCAATTCCACTTGTTCTGAGCTGATAATTACTTTCCTTATTTTCTGAATTTGCACCTCGATTATTCTTTTTTGCTTTTTTTTCTCTCCAACGCATTTGAGTCTCTTTTCTCCATGCTGTTTTCTTCTTAGATGTCGACATTTCATTTATAACGTACTGTCCTTATACGCTTTATATGTGCTGAGAGCCCTGGATCTGTGTATGCTTAAATCCTTCACAAGACTGAATGTTTTGCTGCCTATTGTCCTATTTGATAGATTGTAAGTAGGGCGTGTCTTGCAAGAATTTCATGTCTACGTCATCGTGACACGGTCCTGGGTCTCTTTTTTCTCCGCGCTTTTCTTTCTTCTTCGTTTAGTCATCGACGTTTCATTTCTACCCTATTCATTTCATTTCTACCGTATTGACCTTATACACTTTATATGCACTGAGAGCCCTGGAGCTGTGTGTGCTGCATGACTGCCTTTACACTACTGATTTGGTTTTTTTGATATTGCTTGTAGGGCGGCACGGTGGCGCACTGGGTAGCATTGCTGCCTCGCAGTTGGGAGATCTGGGGACCTGGGTTCGCTTCCCGGGTCCTCCCTGCATGGAGTTTGCATGTTCTCTCCGTGTCTGCGTGGGTTTCCTCCTACAGTCCAAAGACATGCAGGTTAGGTGGATTGGCGATTCTAAATTGGCCCTAGTGTGTGCTTGGTGTGTGGGTGTGTTTGTGTGTGTCCTGCGGTGGGTTGGCACCCTGCCCGGGATTGGTTCCTGCCTTGTGCCCTGTGTTGGCTGGGATTGGCTCTGGCAGACCCCCGTGACCCTGTGTTCGGATTCAGCGGGTTGGAAAATGGATGGATGGATGGATATTGCTTGTAAGTAGGGTGTGTCTTGCAAGATTCTCATTCTATGTTCCCATGAGATGCACCGTGGCAGGTCTCCTTCGTCTCACGGGTCTTTTAAATGTCTTCCGAGAAGATCACGTATCGTAGACTTGCTTTTTGCTTTCCAGGACAGGATTTCTTTTTATAATAGAGAGATGGGATTATGTTTGCTAATGGCCAGTTCTTAGGTATATTCCTGATGTATAGTGATTATTGAAAACATACATTAGCTCTTTTTGTTATTATATTTTGAGTGCTCCTGGGTAAATATTTTGTGGGACACATTTTATTTATTTTTAGCCCTTTTATTCCTATTAGCACTTTAGTCTCTGCAATCTGCAAAATGTTTAATGATTTCCTTAATATTCCCTGCAGTCAGTAGTGTGTTAAATAAATAATAGAAAATCTTAATTAAGAATACATAAATAAACAATATCTGGTGGTTTGTGGTCATGTTCCCATGGGGTAAGATATTATTAGCTGTCATCAATGGGTCAGGGTTATTAAAAAAACAATAAAATGCTTGAAAAAGTGGAACATATATGTGTACTGTATATGTATATGACATCAACATATATATGGTTGCTTCAATAAATTACATTCTAATAAGTTGTGTAATGCATTTCGCCCATCTTACCCAGATGACCAGCTAAGTGCGTATTCAAAAAACATACCTTGCTCAGAGTTGACTAGCTCGATTACAAGAACCTTGTCCATGGTGAGCTCAGTTATCCATGAAGTGCTGTGCAGCAATGGTGACATAAGACTTAGTCATTCACAAGTGAAATTCATCACAGGTCAATGCAAAGCTTTCTGCTCCTTTAGGTGATGCCATGAATCCTCCTTTCACCTTTTATAAAGTGTGAGCAATGCTGTTATAGTGAAAAAATGCTATTAATAGTGGCGCAGTGGTAGTGCTGCTGCTTTGCACTAAGGAGACTGTGGAAAATTGTGGGTTCGCTTCCCGGTTCCTCCCTGTGTGGATAGTGCTTTGAGTACTGAGAAAAGCGCTATATAAATGGAATGAATTATTATAAGGTATAAACATGTGCTAACCATGTAGCAGAAGCCCACATTTTCCAGTATGCCACATCTGAATACATTTTCACTGAATATGAATATGACATCCCTTACTCATATTTAGAGATGATGGGTATTTTTGCATCAAGCTCATCAAGAGTACATCGGTTTTGCACGGCAGCAGCCTGTTGTATTCTGTTCTCAGTTTCTGAGGTGGGCATTCAAATTCGTATTCAAATGCAATAGTATTTACCTACATTTTTTATGCTATACCTGGCATTTGAGTCTAACCAATGTACTTATTCCCCATTTTACTGATACTTTAAATATGCCAAGGGCTGCTGATATAGATTATTCCTCCTCCTTTTTTATACAAGAAACCTTTAACAACATATTTCTTAACGTTTCATTTTGCCACTGCTTCAAACAAGAATCTTAAAGCAGTCATTCACATCTTTGAATACAAATAAAATAATGGCTAGACAATTAAAAGTATCATTTTATTTGTACTTTGTGTATTCATTGAATTTATATAAAATACAAAATTATTTAAATTTTTGTTATCCCTGTTGAATTTCATCCAAATTATCAGTTTTGCACAGCACCAGCTACTTCTCTACCAACTAAAGAGCGTCCACTTGTTTTTTTCATTAGGCCAAACTTATGAAAAGTGATCTATTTCTTGTAAATTTACTGAACAATCCAGAATTGCCACCATATTGATCTTGTTTTTGACAAGTAATTTCACAAGTTTAACACCTTTTACAAGGAGCTATCAAATCACTCCCTGATTATATATGGCTACACTGCACAACACAAAACTAAAGGTATATTTACAAGTTGTGTTATCACCCTACTGCTCATGAAATTAAAAAAATCCTTTGCTATTTAACTTATATTAATGTTTCACCTGACAGTGCGTAGAAAATTCACTAAAATGTTTAATAATTGGTACGCAAGTTAAGGTTTTGGATTGTAACCCACGTGGTAAGCAGTTCACTAGACACCAGTAAGTCACGACACCAGCATACACACAGTAAAAAAAAACAAAGCAGTTATACAGTACTATAATGCTGATGTGATAGACTGTACCTTATAGAAAAGAGCTATATAATATCATATTTGTATCATCATAATATGAGGCAATATTGCTAGAAATGACTATGTGTTTGTAACTCATCAAGGAAAAACTGCCGGTATTACATACAGTAATTTACACGTTATTGTGCCATTATTTTCTGCTCAGAGTACAAATCACATGCAAATGTTTCAAGACGGCATTTATGTAGAAGTAAGTCGAAGAAAGTCTAATACGGTAACATGAGAGACATGTGCCATTTGTACTGTCTGTCTCTCTCAGACATGTATGACCAATGTATTTAAGTGTGAAGTTTCAAAACAGAAGCCGCAAAAGAAGCTAGCTTGAAGTCAAACTAAAGGACATAAAGGGTTGCCAGTTTATTTTCAGATTTGCAATGCAAGATGGTGTTGTTTCTTTGCAGACCTAAAAGTAACTGAAGTGTGAAACACAAATGGCCTGACACTTGCACTACAGCTGATGCGAAGAAACACACTGCGGTTAACCATTGAAAGTAATTAGCTTTTATGGGACCTGTTTGAATCTAAGAGTAGCCAAAATCACTATATCAGCATCATTTTTATATTCTGAGTATCCTTTGCCATGAAGTCAAGGCTATAGAACAGCAGCAAAAAGTATTAGAAAGCTGGCTTCTGTTGAGTATGCCTCTATTTTGAAGGAGCCCTCACAGATTCTACTTTCCATGAATATTCCTTCAGCCTCAAGGCAACGTGGGTAATGAGTTCTGTAAATCATCGTCCATCCATCTATTTTCTAGACCTTGTTAGGCGGTTCAGTGCAGCTAAAATATTATTACCTTTGAATGATTCCAGAACACATTCTCACTGTGCTAAAATAACACTCTCTGGACTTTTCAAACATGGCAGTAACTGAGACTATAATTTGGTATATATTCTGGAATTTAATTCATATGATATCATAGAAAAGAAAGGTTCAGTTTATGTCGCTCTTTAAAATGAAGAGAAAGCAACGGGTGGCTCAGTGGTCAAGGGGACTGCACACAGGAAAGGTGGAGGCAAGGCAGGGCTAGAGCCCGTCAAGACCCTAAGAAAGAGAAGAAAGGATGTACAAGCAATAACGAAGCATGTCATGCTAATATAAGAGGAGGGAGCTGAAAGTGAGTAGTATGCTCTGTATGGCCACTGAATAGTCAATAAGTTCTCGAGACCAAAGCTTCCAGAAACAAAGAAGATTTAAATTCAATTCAATTTTGATTATTGTTGTGTAGTGGTTTTCACTGCGTGCAGACACAGAACACTTGCAGCCTGGTAAGAAAGGGTCTGTGAGCAATAGTGACGGTCCCAGACAGGGAGCTTATTGCCCTTTTAACAAGTCAGGCACCAGTTGACTGCCCCATAAATGGGACTCTTAGCAGGCTTGGACTGTGAGGCAAGAACACAATGGGCCATCAGAGGTAGCTCTGTGGTACCTGTGTCAAAAGACTCGTAGGACTCTGGAGGGTATTTTGGGGCTTGACCAGTATTAACTTAAGGGTGGGATGGAAGAAAAGAAGCCAGATAACAAAGAGAAAGAGAAATGAGAGATGAACACTTAATGAACAAGTGAATGAGCCACACGGGTAGTTGGCATGTATTTAAGGAAGAAGCCAACTGAGGACCTGTAAGGCATTTGTGTCTCACACTACAAACTCCAATGTGCATTTCCTCTTGTGCAGTTGTGCATTTGGGCCTTCCAGTTCTTTTTCTCACCTGGTTAGATCAAGTTTGCTCTCATCTCTCAAGACAGTAAAAGGTGCCTTTGTCTGAAATCTTCAGTTTCTGGGCAATCTGTCACATGGAGTAACCAGGGCCGGATTAAGATGAAATTGGGCCTAATGCTGCAGCGCAATAAAGGCCTATTTTTTCTTGGCATTGGTGCGTGTGTATTCGACACTCACCGTACATGCGCACTCAGACTGACCAAGGAGCCTTAATTGCTTGCGACGCAACCAGCCAGCCTTTATTGAACATGAATAATAATGACGTAGTATCGTAACAACTCGAGATTAACATCAAACTATGTAACATCAACATTCAATAGCAATTGTCTGAAAAGTGCACTTAATGCAGAAAAGGCTAAACCAGATCAACTTAACCTAGGCATATTGTCACCCTAACTACTGTATTAGTGCTGCTTACTTATATTGCTGTTTTTCAAGCCTTAGCAAAGTTAATATAGCAAAGGAAAACTGTTCAGCTTCTGGAAAATTCTCGTCTGTTTTCATCTGGGCCTATTTCAGGAATGGACCTAATGCTGCAGCATCAATAGCACCCACCTTAATCCGGCCATGGGAATAACCTTGACTTTTTGAAATGACAATAAACTGATGTGTTTCTTTGATAAAGCTGTTTTGTTTTGGCCATTTTGAATCCAGAACTAAACTTTAGGAATGTCAGTACTTTGCAACCTAAGGAGAGAAATTTGCTTGCTTTATTGAACAGAATAACAGGTTGGAGCTGTGCTAACACAATTACAAAGGTTTCTCTAATAATAAATTTAAACATGATTAACTTAGAATAGCAAATACAGTTCACCATTAGAACAACGGAGCAACATTTGCTGAAAATAGGGCTTTTCTGGTCATATGTAACTAATTTATTTATAAATCTGTCATTTCAAGGACTAATAGCCATTTGCAACATAAGTAATGTTTATGTTTTTAAGGCAATATAATGGTACCTGGGTAAGATTAAAGTATAACTTTATATTGAATATTCTAGGTATTTGAATGGTAGTCTGTGTTGAGTGTGTGTATACACATCTTATATATATACGTCTATGTGTGGAAGTGTGTGTGTCTGTCCGGCCCGGAAGTGAGAGGTGGAGTCGGGGTGAGGGCTGCACCTCGGAGGATACGCAACGAGGCCAACATGTCTGCAAAGCAAACCTCCAAAGAAAGAGTCACTTGCTTAGCTGCTAATTCACAAACGATGTGAGCACATTAGCAACACAAAACCTCCTATGAGAGAGATGACCAGAGTAGTTCCTTTCAATTCCATTTCAATTTTTTTCTGACAATTTCAATAGTTTCTAGGACACGCATGGGCTTACACAGCTAGCATATATATATATTTATTTATTTATTTATTTATTGTGGACACCAGGGGGCATACAGCTCCCCATACACCTGATACAACAGACAGAGGCACAAGTCCCAGCACAACAAAAGCTTTATTTCAGTGGGGTGGCGCTTTTCCCTCGCTCCCCACCATACAGCACAGTACCAAGCATAATTCAACACAGTCCTTTTCTCTCTCTCTTCTTTCTCTCTCTTTCTTCCACCTCCACTCCTCCCTCAAGCTTCAGTCGCTTCCTCTTGACTCTGGCTCCCAGAGTAGTGGTGGCTGGCTACCCAGGGTAGGGTACCCAGAATTGCTCCAGGTGTCCTTTTTCAGGTATGGCAGAAGCCCGAAGTAGTAAGGCTGTGTAGGCTCTGCAGCACCCCAGGCAGCACCCACGGAACCCAACAGAGCTGTAGCAAACTCCAGCTCCCAGCACACCCTGTGGGAATCTGTGGTGCTTTAGCAACCCAGAAGGGGCTTCCCTCTATCGTCCCAGGGGAGATAAAGCCCTGAAGACACTCTCTCCCCCTGCCAATTCATTATACACGGCGTCCTGGCCGGGCAAGGGCCCCGGCCATCCACCACACTGCCCCACCCTCAGCTGAGTCTTGTGGGGCGAAGCGGCCCATCCCACGAGGGCTTTTCTTCTCTAGGATGGGGAGCAGAGTTGGGAGGAAGCACATGAAGCTTGAGGGAAGAGTGGAGTGGAAGAAAGAGAGAGAGAAAAGGACTGTGTTGAATTGTGCTTGGTACTGTGCTGTATGGTGGAGAGCGAGGGAAAAGCGCCACCCCAGTGAAATAAAGTCTTTGTTGTGCTGGGACTTGTGCCTTTGTCTGTTCTGTCGGGCATTTGGGGAGCTGTACTCCCCATGGTGTCCACATTATATAATTTAACACACACACACACACACAGACACATGCGCACAGACACACACATATATATATATATATATATATAAAATGAATTATTATTATTATTTTATATATATATATAATGTAAATTATATACAAACACTCAACACAGACTAGCATTCAACAGAGAGAGAGAGAGCTGATGTGTGAATTTCAGAGATATCTGAAGGAGGAAAATGAGCTTCTGTCATTCAGTGATTTACGAACACTTCTGGAACATGCAGTATGCGCTGCGCTTTTCTTAGGAGTCTTTGGTCTCTTTTACTGTTTACAATAAAACACAAGAGTGATTATTTTGCTTCAGAAAATCTGCAGGTACAGCATTTTGTGCTGTATAAGTAGTTCCCTCCATTTATCCAACCATCTGTTCCAAGGCTTTTCTTAATAGGGCTTAACGTTCTATTTTTCCCCTGCTTTCCATTTATGAATTATCAACATGAAACGCCTCCTCCATTCTTGGCTCTTTTCCTAAATATTGATTTTTGATTCAAGTCTTTTGACCAAGCCATCTTTTTGCACTTCTCAGTCATGTTATATCTTTCATTTTTGCAGACCTGTAGCCCACCTCCCTTTATCACCAGTGCTACCCTCATATTTGCCAACAACCATATAATGTGTGCTAAACTCTCTCTCTCTCTCTCTCTCTCCATCTCTTTGCCTTTTGCCAGCCTTCTGCAGCATCAATGGCAGCCATGGCCCAGAGGAGCATGCCGTTACAGACAGGAGCAGCGCAACTGTGTGCTGCCCGGCCAGATCCATTTCAACAGGCCCTCATTGTGTGTCCACCTGGATTTCAAGGTAAACAAAATGTCACTTGCAGAACTGTACAGTGATGAAGACTGTTTTTTTCCCTCTTAAAAATCCAGCATTTTTCTTTAAAGTATTGTGTTGTTATTGGTCTCTTAAAATATTAGTTAACAGTAATCAACTGTCTTGAACATGTTGAACCTTAGAAAGTAAAGAGTTTAACAGGTCCTTTTCTCTGTTTCTGGCTTGTCCCTTTGTTATCAAGCTTCACAAGGTTCTTTTTGGTTTTTTTTTGAAAACCTGCACCAAATGCTTTTAAATTAGAAAACCCTCCAGTAGGACCTGCTCTTATGATCAGTTTTCTGATTAACCAGCTTATGCTGAACATCCTTTTCTGGAGAAAGATGAGTGTAGTTTCCTGCTGTTGTAGTTGCACTGCACAAACCACAGACAACATAAAACAAAGCACTAGCAAGCACAGTTCTACTTACCAGCTTTCTGTGGGCCAGCTAGCATAAATGTTGGTTAGTTTGTTTACTTCTCAACCAACCCTAATGTCACTCACCTACACTTTTCTCTCTTCTTCTATTTTGGTTTAATGTCTTAACAGCATTATAGGTCCCACGGGCAAAGCAGTGCACTGCGGCCCCTAGCTACACAACCACTCAGTAAGTCACAACATACGTAGATTAGCGTGGGTCCCCTATGCTCGTGAGCAACTGTCCAGCGTGCCCATGCGTTTAACAGCCCTGTCTGTGGGCACTTGTATTAAGATGCTTGACTCGCCAGTTAAAAATGTGCTTGGCATCAAGCATCCCCTGTCTGAAGATCACCCTAAGCCTAACCTGAAGCTTAAACTGCCAGGGAGCCAGGATTTCTTTGTCCTGTCTGCCAGCATAATGCCATATTGTCTACCTTCCTGTAGTATAGGACGGTTGGGAGAGACCTTTGGAGAAATGTACAATGCAGGAGTTTATGGACAGTGTGGCTTGGTTAACATTTTGTCAGTTCTTAAACCATTTATTTGTGGAAAGGTTTTCTTTTAGCAGGCTGCATTTTTTTTGGCTAGATTTATGTGTGAACAATCCATCCATCCATCCATTATCCAACCCGCTATATCCTAACACAGGGTCACGGGGGTCTGCTGGAGCCAATCCCAGCCAGCACAGGGCATAAGGCAGGAACAAATCCCCGGGCAGGGCGCCAGCCCACCACAGGGCACACACACACACACACACTCACACACCAAGCACAATCCACCTAACCTGAATGTCTTTGGACTGTGGGATGAAAGCGGAGCACCCAGAGAAAACTGACGCAGACACGGGGAGAACATTGAAACTCCACGCAGGGAGGACCTGGGAAGCGAACCCAGGTCTCCTAACTGCGAGGCAGCAGCGCTACCACTGCGCCACCGTGCCGCCCATGTGTGAACAAGTCACATAAAATTTACTTAAAGTAAGGTAATTTGTAAAAAGTAATGTTTGTTTGGTGAATCATTTTGGAATGAGGTACTCATAAACATATCTACAGGTGGAGAAAGTTACAGTGCATCCAGAAAGTATTCACAGCGCATCACTTTTTCCACCTTTTGTTATGTTACAGCCTTATTCCAAAATGGATTAAATTCATTTTTTTCCTCAGAATTCTACACACAACACCCCATAATGACAACGTGAAAAAAGTTTACTTGAGGTTTTTGCAAATTTATTAAAAATAAAAAAACTGAGAAATCACATGTACATAAGTATTCACAGCCTTTGCTCAATACTTTGTCGATGCACCTTTGGCAGCAATTACAGCCTCAAGTCTTGTTGAATATGATGCCACAAGCTTGGCACACCTATCCTTGGCCAGTTTCGCCCATTCCTCTTTGCAGCACCTCTCAAGCTCCATTAGGTTGGATGGGAAGCATCGGTGCGCAGCCATTTTAAGATCGCTCCAGAGATGTTCAATCGGATTCAAGTCTGGGCTCTGGCTGGGCCACTCAAGGACATTCACAGAGTTGTCCTGAAGCCACTCCTTTAATATCTTGGCTGTGTGCTTAGGGTCGTTGTCCTGCTGAAAGATGAACCGTCACCCCAGTCTGAGGTCAAGAGCGCTCTGGAGCAGGTTTTCATCCAGGATGTCTCTGTACATTGCTGCAGTCATCTTTCCCTTTATCCTGACTAGTCTCCCAGTTCCTGCCACTGAAAAACATCCCCACAGCATGATGCTGCCACCACCATGCTTCACTGTAGGGATGGTATTGGCCTGGTGATGAGCAGTGCCTGCTTTCCTCCAAACATGACGCCTGGCATTCACACCAAAGAGTTCAATCTTTGTCTCATCAGACCAGAGAATTTTCTTTCTCATGGTCTGAGAGTCCTTCAGTTGCATTTTGGCAAACTCCAGGTGGGCTGCCATGTGCCTTTTGCTAAGGAGTGGCTTCCGTCTGGCCACTCTACCATACAGGCCTGATTGGTGGATTGCTGCAGAGATGGTTGTCCTTCTGGAAGGTTCTCCTCTCTCCACAGAGGACCTCTGGAGCTCTGACAGAGTGACCATCGGGTTCTTGGTCACCTCCCTGACTAAGGCCCTTCTCCTCCGATCGCTCAGTTTAGATGGCCGGCCAGCTCTAGGAAGAGTCCTGGTGGTTTCAAACTTCTTCCACTTACGGATGATGGAGGCCACTGTGCTCATTGGGACCTTCAAAGCAGCAGAAATTTTTCTGTAACCTTCTCCAGATTTGTGCCTCGAGACAATCCTGTCTTGGAGGTCTACAGACAATTCCTTTGACTTCATGTTTGTGCTCTGACATGAACTGTCAACTGTAGGACCTTACATAGACAGGTGTGTGCCTTTCCAAATCATGTCCAATCAACTGAATTTACCACAGGTGGACTCCAATTAAGCTGCAGAAACATCTCAAGGATGATCAGGTGAAACAGGATGCACCTGAGCTCAATTTCGAGCTTCATGGCAAAGGCTGTGAAAACTTATGTACATGTGCTTTCTCAATTTTTTTATTTTTAATAAATTTGCAAAAACCTCAAGTAAACTTTTTTCACGTTGTCATTATGGGGTGTTGTGTGTAGAATTCTGAGGAAAAAAATGAATTTAATCCATTTTGGAATAAGGCTGTAACATAACAAAATGTGGAAAAAAGTGATGCGCTGTGAATACTTTCCGGATGCACTGTATATCCCATTAAACCATTTAAATGAATACTGCAGTGCTGTTGTAACGTGAGACAGAAGACATCAGTCAGATGGAAACTTGATGGACTGGAGTGGCTGTTTAACGGTTACTCAGAGACTCACCAGTTGGCAGTGGCACAAATTCAGCGCTGAGAGAAAATAATAATAATAATAATAATACATTTTATTTATATAGCACCTTTCCCATGCTCAAGGCACTTAAGAAATGAAGTGACTGTAGTTACGGATTTTGCAAAGAAAGATGTGACAGGACTAGATCAGTGAAGAATTGTGTTCACTGACCATCAATGGGTCACACCATTCTTCCCAATACACTTCCCTATACTGTATATACTAATTTTGCTCTTGCTGCAGTCTTGTCCGTTTTAAATTTTGGTGATCTAAGAATGTGCATGTGTGCAAATACATATGCCCCATTTTTTCCATTGGGGCACCATTCCATTGAAAGAGCATACTAACACACTCACCGAGAGTTAATTCTAAGTTTTCAAATAATCTATCAAACACTGAGATATTTTGGAATTTCTGAGGAAAACTGGAGTGCCCAATGATAAAATAAATCAAATACAAGAAGGACATGCAGAGTCCGCACAGACTGTGAGTGGAACTTTGAGGGTCAACTAACAACAGCACCAAAAGTGTTACCCCATGCACACAATGTATAGCACAGCTAAATTTAAAGTTGTTTTCTCTTCACAATACATAGCACATTGCTTTATATACATACATCTACACATCTAATTGTGTACACATTTAAGAAGTCTTGGGATGACTCTCAACTCGTCACTTTCATCCGTTGAACACATTTCTTCAGTGACCCAATCATGTCAATTTCGTTCATCATAATATTTACTGGATTTGACCCTTCCTGATTAATTATGCCACACAGCTCCAGGCGCTGGTTCTCTCTCATCTGGAGTATTACAGTTCTCTTCAGGTGGCGCTTCCTTTGACCTCTCCAGCTCCTTCAGAATGCTGCTGCTCGAATGGTATTCGCTGTTCCTCATTTCACTCCCCTGCCTTGGTCTCTCCACTGGCTTCCTGATCCTGCAAGAGTTCAATAGAAGAGCTCCAAACTCTTGTCTTTACCAATGGTTTTCTAAATGGTTCTGCTCCTCAGCATCTCCAGTCTTTGGTCCCTTCCATATGTGTCTTCAAGAAGCCCCTGGATCTGCCTATCTGCTGACTGTCTCTCCTCTTGCCAGACATGCCAAGAATCGATGATGTTTCTCCATTCTTGCTCCAAAGCTATGATCTCCCTTTGTCTATTTAAATTACACCTAATTTACTTATGTTTAGGTGACTTTTAAAAACACATTAAATGTTTTGGAACTGCATAGTTTCTTTTCTAGAGGATCACTGCTGTTGTACTGACAGACAGTTTAAGATACTGATGTTTGTCTTAAGTTTACTTGTAGGTTTAGTTATGTTCTTATTTGTTTTTACTCTTTTCTGTTGCTTTTAATGCTTACACCTTCTAGTCATTCTTGAATGTTTAATAACTTGCTTTGTAAGTCACCTTGGATAAAGGTGCCTGCTAAATAAATTAATAATAATAATATCCATATATAGAGATATGTACTGTATATACTGTATACAATATAAACTGTGTTGCAATTTAAAAATACAACTATTTGCTAAGTTTAAAAAGATGGTTGAGCTACACAAAAACTCATTGCTTCATTTTGGGATCACAACATTATTTTACTTACTGTTAGACTATGATTTAGGTTTATTACAGTATGCATTTCTAGTATGTGAAGAAAAAAAAATAATTTCCAATTTTTATTTTCATTTTGGGGCCACTTAACAATGTACAGTATATCCATTGCTTTTTTCAGAAGGATTCCTGTTACAATCAGTTGCTATTTCGGACTGATTTTCTCAATTTACTCAACTTCGAAGGAGTTTCATTGCCACAGCTCTGCCATGTAGCCCAGTTTCTTTCTGTATGCAATGAATTGAAATTATGGATATGGCATTTGCATCAGCTTCATTCATCTTGGTTTGTAAAACTCTGCAGGTTTTTCCTCCTCCGACACTGAGATGTTCTGCAGCAGCCTGCTTGTTCTTTTTCAGCCTTTTGTTGCCCTGCTTTCTTGAGAGCCCTGCAGGATACTCGAAGCACCTTTAATGAAGCATTTACAACTTCTAATCCAGCTGCTTCTATCCCACACTTTTTCCAGGGATACAAGATGGCTTTACATCTCAGATGTTAGAGTCAAAGATTTTTCTTATTAAGATTGGACAATATTACTTAAATACTTCATTCATCACAGTGAATTTGTACACACTGTGATTCTTAATGCAGGAACCGTAAGCCCCGAAGTTCAAAGATCCTGACAAATTACATTTGGCACACTCATTTGTTTTGTTTAAATGGAAAGTAGTCATTTGCATAGCGCCAAAAACATTTTAACTCAAGAAAACCAGTTTTCTGTTATACTAAAATGAAAATGACACGTTGAATCCACTGTGTCTATTTAAGTAAACTACTTAATCAAAAAATGTGTTTGCTGTTAAGTGCTTATATGGAAAAGACATTTTCACCGGTGCTGCCATCATTGGTGTGCTCTCCATATTTAAGATTCACAGCGCTGTAGTCTACCCCAAGCATACTGTCCATTTCTGCAGTCCATACAGCATTTACATGTTCATGTCTGAGATGCTGCAAACATGACAGTAGTCTTTCATAAAAACATAATCAAGTTTGAGAATCGAGAACAGACCATTAAGCCCATCAAGGTTGTTTGCTTAGCTAATAATGACATGATCCTAATGTAATAGTCAAGACTTCTGCTTCAACTGTATAACTTAGTAGTTTATTCCAGATTCCCACAAATCTTTGCATGAAGAAACCTTTTTCTGCCTCAGTCTTAAATACATAACCCTTTAATTTGTAGTTGCCATTTAGTTCAAAGAATTCTGCTGGATCAACTCTAATAATGCCTTTGAATAGTGAAGACCAGGATTAGGTCCCCACACATCCTTTGTTAACATATTTCTGTAAGATACAATTTGAACACTCATCTCCTGTCATGCAGGTAGGACCATGTAGGTGGCATGGTTAACTATTGTACATTTAGAACTGTGATACTAATGTGCTTTCTTTTAAAATGACACTACTGCTTGAGATACAACTGATTATGTGAAGCTGATCCTATAGCAGTCACCGTGGCAAATACCCACCAAAAAGTAGGAATGGCAAGATAGCATTTCAACCATGTGGTCTATTGAGTTAATAACCAATTGTTTTCCTAAATTTCATGCATTGTTATTGTTAGTCCCTATTTTAGGATGGAAAAAAATAACATTAGCAAGGATTGTGCAGAAATTGTACCATTATCCCACACACAAGTATAACCACAAGAGAGCCCTGAACCACAGACACAGTAAAGCGCCACATGTTGAAACGGTAAAATAGAGAGTTTTATTCCTTTCCCAGGCACCTCTTCACAATCCTCCCAATAATAAGCCACAATTATACAATACATGAGCACAAAGCACAGAATTCTTCTTTTTCCTCTCCTCAGCTAAGTGTTACCCACTGCCGCCCAACTCTGACTCGTCCATGTATGGTAGCGGACTTCCTTTTATACCTGACACGGGAATGCTTTCAGGGTCACGCCATGACTACCGGGCCATAATAAAAGTAGGGAGGTTCTCCCTCGACAACACCCTCCATCAATCCCAAGGGACCACTACAGGGCTGCACTTCCTGGACTCCATCTCCCTAAGCATACCTGCAGGTGTCCCAACTGGGTTCTCATATGAGGACCACTGCCACCTAGTGCATGGGGGAATGGAACCACTCCCAAGTTCTGACTTCCACTGGTCCATCCATTATTTTATACTGGTTGGGCACAGGTTATCTTTCTGCCAGCCAGCCAATCCATCCATCATTCCTCTCAGGCCTTCCATTTTGGTAATAACCCATGCTCCCAGGCCGGGATGCCCATTCTTATCCCCCACAAGCCAGAACATCTTTCAGGATGTTACTCTTAGCTATATATTAGGATTAGTTTGATATATTAGTATTTAGACTGATGTGCTCTTAGTTGAAGTTTAGAAAGGAGAATGGAAATCTTCAAATTTATCACTCAATCCTTTTTGCTGTGAAATGATCTAAGCTGTCCTAATATCTCACACTGCTCTGAAAGCCTAGAAATGTAGCTTCTGAAACATTATATTTATCTTCTTTTTTTAAACCAATGCCACATAACTTGATCCAGGAAGGGCTGAAGTGGGTGCAGGTTCTAACTAATCCCTAAATCAAAGGGGAATTTCATGGTAATTGGACTCCATTTTTAGTCTGGTTTCTTCTTTATTTTATTTCACACCTGACGTGTGAATTTTAAATAGAGGTGTGAAGCTGTACATTAATTTTATGACAAGTATGTCCACATGGGTGCATTTATTTTTCAACAAAATCTTTACTATTTTGCTGTTCTTCTTGTTTAAATTTCAAGCAGTTTGCAATAAATAGACTGTGGAAGTGACAATACACAGCTTCACTGTATGCCTCATGGCAAGCCATCATCTCAGTTAAAATTATTTAGACAGGAGGCATAACAGGCAAATAGAATAGAACAACACAGAAAAGAAATCAGGTCTACTGAATATCAAAAACCTGAGCTCAATAAGAAGCTTAAGTGTGATCTCTGAATCTGGGAAATGGTGAGCCCAATAAGACATACAAATTAGACTCTCATTAAAAGAGTGGTTACAATGAAAGCCAGCACCCACTGTGACCCTTCATGGAATCAGTCGAGGATCCAGATATTACAAAATAAGTGCTATAGCAATTTAAACAAAAAAAGGAGAAATCAGATTTGTCTTGCTTATATTTCCTTTTGATGTTTCCATATTCTTTGTACTGGTGTTGTTATAGATTTTCCAGCTTTCAGAGCTTTTCATGTATTTTGGACTGACAGCCATAAGTTATTAGAAAATGGAAATCTTCAAAATTACCTCTGAATTCATTTTGCTATTAACTGATCTAAAATACATTTAGTTCACTAGTGCAAAAAAATGTCACACTAGAATGTTCAGTGAAATATCTTCCTGCAAACGCAATACTGCTAGTTTTCACTGTGTGCATCCATGGAAAAGCAAACATCTCCCCTGGATTGACCTCACTTCTTCTTTTGGAATCCCTTTTGTTTGTTGTTTTATATATTTTTGTTTATTTGTTTGTTTTATTTTTCTCCTCCACCTACAGGGCTGCAGGCCTCACCAGCAAAGCATGCTGGGTACTCTGTGCGAATGGAAAATGCAGTTCCTATAGTAACACAGGCTCCTGGTGCCCAGTCCTTGCAGATTCAACCAGGACTTCTCACACAGGTAGGCAGTCTATGTGCACTATTGACTTATACTTTCATTCTTTTGTTTAGACTATAGTCATTTCAGTTATATATCCAGCTGTTAAAAAGTGCTTTGTGAAGAATGCTGTTTGTTTTGTAATCTTATGTCATACCTCATCAAATATAAGAAGTAGTATTGAAAATAAGGAGTCAATAATGTTGATATTTAAAGACACAATATTAAATATTTTCCACAGTTATTGTCTGTTTCAGAATAACAAAAAAGAGAAATGCTGCTTACCCTTTAAAGAAAAGGAAGAATGGGCAGATGTGTATCAGCAACATTGCTAAACCAGTTATTGTGACTTGCCTAACCTGTACCAGTCTCTTTCAAAAACATAGTTCCTATCATGACATTCAGAAACAAACAGGGGTTTTCTTTTGTAGTGACTTCCAGAGATTCCTTTTAAGAGTGTTTGGCCAAAGCAGATCTAAGTGTATTAGACATCCTGTATCTAAGGACTAAATATTTCAGCAAACAAAAGGACAAAACAAACCTAAAGTCACAGCATAAGCAAAAAAGTTAAAACTAAAACCAAAAAGAAATAGCTGAAAATTAGAATAGTGTCTCACCGATAAAACCTTTTCCTTTATTTTCAGAAAGTGCAGTTACTGAGCATTTAGCTTTCCTTCACATAAGATGGTTTCCCTTCCCAGACTACATGCCCATGCTCCCATGATATTACAGGTATGCATGAAGAATTCATACATTGTGATCAACAGGGGAAGCTGTAGAGTCCAAAACATGAATGCACAGACAGGTCCCGCTTTTAAAAAAGTACCTCCATACAGCAGTTACAAGTACTCTTCTTCTCTCTTCTCTTCACTGCTACTCCTCCCAAGAGATTGCTGTCTGTCTCTTCTCTCTGCTCTGAGTCACCTGGACAAGGCAATGAAGGTCCTTTTATTAAAGACCCAGAAGTACAGTACTTCCAGTGGCAGGACATCACCTGTTAGAAGTACTTCTAGGTCATACAGAAGCCCCCCTTTGTAGCATCCTTGGACCGCAACAGGACTGTGCTACTGGACTACAATTCCCAGCCTTCCCTGCAGGTGTCCGAATGGGCACCAAAACCTAGGGATGTTGCCATCTAGTGGGTTGGGGAAGCATATAGCCTTAAAATGGAGTCTGTCCCAATCTTTCCGTTGTATTGGCCTCCTGGGCAGTTAAGGAACTGTGGCCAATCCCAGCAGGGACGCCAGCCAATATGTGTTGTCCATTACAACACCTAGTTACATGTGGCATCATAACAACAAAGCTAACAAATAGTGATGATGTCTTCATTGTATAGTGCAATGTGCTCAAAGCAAGTGATTGTCTGCTTCTGGATGGTAAAATGGTAAACATGAGCAGTACCGTACTTGTAAGCAACAATCCCACCTAGGTCAAAAATCTAAAAAGTCAAATGACATGCATGTAGGCATGCAGAGGACAAAAGGCTATTTAACCAAAAGCAACTTACAGAGTAAGGCCAATGATCTTCTGTTCAGTCCAGAGTGCCAGGCCCCTCATGGTGAGAAAAGAAATCTAAAAGAAAAGCAGGACTTCTTTTGAATCATATGCAGAATTACTTTCATTTGTTGATTTATCTTTTGTGTATTTTTAAAGAGTTCTTTTCTCTTCATACTAATCAACGAATGGACAAACAATGTTTCTCCTGCACAGGTCTATATTTTGACACAGAGTGAAAGTGATATATTGCAATAGCAAGACAAAAATGTTGCTAGTAAATGGTTTTAAAAATTAATTTTGGCAATGGTTTGTTGATGAGACCATGATCATAACAGACAAAAGACGATCATTTTATTCATGGGCCCTGTTTTTGTTGATTCTTCATTTTTTTAAATGCATAATGTGGGCTTTGGTGCCTGTGCAAATTCAAGTACCAATCTGCAAGACAGCTGTCATTGTGCAGCTTCCTTAAACATTGTACTTGTTTGTCTATACTGAGCATACTGTATAACACCAAGTCACTGTACATGAGTAGTTAGTTATTTCACACGTAATGTAGTTATATTCATATTTTTTAAACTTATGAATATAATTTGCTTATTATGTCATAATAATGTAAAGCAATATCTTTAGAATCTAACATCTAGATTATAAAGAGGGTAGAAGCTGAAAATATCTCCTAGCCGAATCATTGTGGTTATCACCTGGTCATGAAAAGAGCACTCATCCATAAGAATTTCAGCTAAACTCTAGGTGTATGGCTACTGGTGCGTCTCCTTAAGAATCCTGGCTTGGATTGTCTCACAGAGCTGTGGATAGTGATGGCGAATGGTGTTTCCTCTGAGGCAAAGGCAGACAGACAAAACAAGGCAGATGAGAGGGTGTGGAGCAGCATTGATGGAGCTGTGCAAAACTGATACATCTCTAAGAGCATTAAAAGTTGGCCAAGAAAGTAGAAAGTAGACAGCCTGAGCTCTGTTACATTCTCACAAATAACCTAACCCCAAGGGTTATTACCAGGGCTTTTTTGTGATGGTACACACAAGTACAGTGTACTGGCACCTCAGACACATATATTGCATGCTCTTGCATTCTATCAAGTGAGTGCAACCACGGGTTTTCGTAAATGAAGCTAATTGTCACTCCAATGAGAGCCTCATTACTGACAAACACTGTCTACACGCATCTCTTCATACGATTGGTTGTCCCTCCACTCAAACATTTCAATCCTGCGGTACATTCATGCATGGCTGTTACGAGATCAACAATCAGCCATTTATCAGCGTGATAACAACTTTTTTTTGTAGAATGTAGAGCTTGTTATTAACTTGTAGTTGATATTGTTCGATTTTGGAAATTGTGTTTGTAATTTGATACTGTCAAGCACAATATTATGCAGTGCGGTACACTTGACAATTTGTCAATTTCAAATTTTAAATGTTATGTTTCACCAAGTAAACTAAACATGCAGCGCTGGGACTCTTGGCCTCTATATACCTTCAGAGCAAATCAAACTGTGGTGGCATACTACCACCTTTTTGTTTACAAAAAAACACTGGTCATTACAATACTGATCCATATTCATTCTGCTTCTTTCGGCTGCTCCCGTTAGGGGTTCCCACAGCAGATCATCTTCTTCCATATCTTTCTGTCCTCTACATCTTGTTCTGTTACACCCATCACCTGCATGTCTTCTCTCACCACGTCCATAAACCTTCTCTTGGGCCTTCCTCTTTTTCTCTTGCCTGGCAGCTCTATCCTCAGCATCCTTCTCCCAATATACTCAGCACATGCACACATCCAAACCAATGCAATCTTGCCTCTCTGACTATATTCATTCCTGAATTAAATCTACCTCCAATAACAAAAGTTTCATGTAATGAACTAAAATCCCAGAATGCATCTACTTTGTTCACTGACTGTACCTGAAGATAAATCTCAGATGTGCTTCTATGTGTTTTAGCTTACTGTTATAATTCAGTTATTCAAAAAATGTATCACAGTTAAACAACAGGTGAAAGTAGAACAGTTATGCTTTTGCTCACCTAAACATTACATTTTTGCCAAATGTCAAAGGCACGGAGAGAAGTCACTCCTCAGTAGTGCTGCTCTGGCTTTATAGGTCTTAGTTGAAAATTTGCTGCTTCTTCAGATCGATTTGAATTGAGATGGTTTAACATTTCCCTCAGAGAGTGTATAAGACAGATTCAAACATGATGAGTCCTTGGACACATTGGTTAGATCCCTCAGGTAGACTGTCAGCAACTGAGAATTCCCTTGGAAGAGAGGGAGAATGTTCTGGGATATTCTAACTCAACTGCTGCCTCACCAGGACAGCTGGCTAGTGATCAAGAGAGTGAAGGAGTGAATGAATGAATGAATGAATGAATGAATGAATGAATGAGTGAGTGAAGGAGTGAATGAATGAGTGAATGAATGAGTGGTTCAGTTGAAGCTGCTGAGGACTACAGCAATCTGGCCATGTTGACTCATATGAAAAAAAATAATCAGTTGGAGGCCTGACTTTGACATACTGACAGCTGTTACATATAGGCATTTTGGATAATGCATGAATAGTCTTTTGCTGTTCACTTGTTTTACCACAGTCTCCTAGAAACATCTGTACTAAGCACGTAGTTCTAAGCGCCTGCAACAGTACAGAAGAACAAAATTAAGCCAACAACATCTACACCTGATAGAAGTAACACACAAGGCAAGTCTCCTGTCTTAGCACCTGACCTCTTGGACAGTAGCTATAGTTATATTAGTCACATCAATGTAAAATTCAGTGTTAATGTTTGCAGTGCACAATCTATTGGAATGTATTTTATAATGCATGCAGTAATAAAATGTTTTGCATTTGTCATTCCAAAACATGACATATCACAGACATTTGTAATAATATGATGCATCATTACAAATGTTTGTGAGGTGCCATCTGTTGAAGTGACAAATGCAATGTATATGTCTCTGTTATATGCCATTTGGCATAAGATTCGTAAAAGCAGTGTTAACATTTGTGATGTGCCATCTGTTGAAATGGCAAATGCAATGAGTTTTATTACAACACACTTACCCTTTTATTAAGGTGGATGGAAACCGTTGTAGTGGCTTTAAATAAAAAGTGACTTGCTGTAAATAAACTATTATATTAGAGGCACACACATAAACAGAGTAAACCAGATACCAGGAAATGCAAACTGCGTGACATCACTTCACAAGTGAGTAACATTGAAAAGTATAAAAAAAAAATTTAAATAAAAGCATCCCTTTTTAAATGAGTATCACATCACCACCAATAACATCTTCATTGAAGGTTAATTAATGGTCAGACTGAGTAAGTGTACTGTGACAGATTAAGGTCTCCGTGACCCCTTGAACCCTCAGACTAGACGTCAGACACCAGGTAAAAGTCCAAATATGAATATTTATTATAATAATAAAGTGCACAAAGCACCCTCCTCTCCACAATACTCAATAATAAATCAATAATAACAATACAATAATCCTCCACACTCCCAGACGCGTTGCCACCCTTCCACCCAGCTCAGCTCCATGTCTGGGATTTCCCATCGTCCTTTTATATTCCCTGACCCGGAAGTGTTTCCCATCTTACAGTCCATGTGATTTCTTATCACTTCCGGGTCAGATAAAAAGTCCTTCTTTTCAACCCGGAAACACGTCGTTCCCTCTGGTCATATGATTATGACGTGCTTCCGGGTTATAGGGCACGTATAAGTCCTTGAGCCTCCCTGCAGCGACTCCTGGCAGCCCCGACGTAATCCAGCAGGGCTGTGTATTAAAACTCCATAGTCCATGAGGCCCTGCTGGAATTCGGGGCATCTCCACGTTGCAAGGAGAGCTCCATCTACCGGCCTGGGGGTATTGGCCGGGATGAATGGCCGGCCATCCCTCACAGTACATTCAGACCAGTTACTAGCCGTTAAGATGGGATTTACATCTCCTAATTCCCTGACTTGCACCATCTCTCTAGTGGTAATTGATAACTGAGTGGATTTTATACTAAGAGTTTTGTAAGTGGAGCGTGTCTACAGGAGGCCTCCTTGATCCGGAAGCAAAAAACACTTGCACGCTTTGCCCACCTACAGTAGTTCTAAATAATTAATTTGTGAAGTTGCCCTTCGGGGAATAGCTTGCACTCACCAAGTTTGGCAGGTGTATTGATTTTGAAAACAGTCTGGGATGTGGTTATTATTCATGCTTTCTCAGGGTAACCTTCAAATGGTGTGACAGCTCATAGCAAAGCCAGTAATCGTGTGGTAGTCAGATACCCCCCTCCCTCAAAAAAGAGAGTGAGCGAGAGAGCAAGAGCAATGAATAATGATAAATTACTAGCTGGTACTGTGCTATGTCAGGAGTTGATTTATCTTGGGCAGCTCAGCATGCAGCTTCAGCATCTGCACTGCCATATTGATTATTGCTGGGAATGGTAGGGAATCAGAAATAACGCTCTTTGGGGCACAGCTGTTTTCACTGTGTTATGTATGTGAGCAAAATATGTTTCTTATATTGTGTCATATCTGTTTAACATGTGCCAGTGGGTTTGGTAAAGTGCACTATAACTGTGGTCCTTCACTGGTATTTGTTTTGGATTTTTGTCGGCACTTTCCTCCACAAGACTAAAATAACCAGTCCCTCAAAAAGAGGAAACGTAAAGCCATCTTGATGAACAAATAATGAATTAATTGTTCAATTAATGATAAATTGTATTAACAAATAAAAGTATTAATTCAAATATAAACACCAAAAAAGAAAATAACATTCCTGTGCATACAATAAATATGAAATACAAAGAAGTCAATTAGAAAGGGCATGCAAATGGAGAAAACAATAAAGGAACAAATATTTTATCATTCATGACAGAACTCTAAAATGTTAAACCTGACCGCCAAACATATTTTAAATAAAAAAATCCAAATATTACCTTAAATCCAAAACACTAATCATTAATGAAAATGAAAAACTATCTAATATCTGTAAAGACTTAACTTAGACTTTAGAAGAGCACCACTGGCACGGAGGAAAACAGGCAATGCCTCAATGAAGTGCTGGGACTTACTTGAGCTGGCCATTGCATCCAGACTCTGGCGTCTGCAATAACCAGAACCACATCTGAAGAAGTGTCAATAAATGGAGGCCCTTCACCGGAATTCTTAGCTGAGAGCTTCTAATTATTTAAAAAAGACGAAGATTGGGAGAAAAAAGAGAAACCAAATAGAGCTAACGTGAAGATTAGGAATCCATATTACTAACCGAGAATGGTAAACCGGAAGACACGGACCCTGGTACACAGTGATGGACGCAGGAGACATAGTGCGCAGGCGCCTACAGCACACAGAAAAGAGGATTCTGCACTGCACCCCAGAGTCAAACGGAAGACACTACGGGGTCCGCAAAGGTCCACAAAGATAGTACGGAAGGCGCGAGAAAGTACGAAATGCGCATGCGCCTACAACGCGCTTCTGAACTAAACGTCTACATTACACAGCATGATCCGGGTAATAAGAATAAACGAACTCTCCATATTAAACGTTCGGCATCCTCACACGTCCAAACCATATAGCATATGTGAATCACATTACAGTGATGCATTATTAACAGTACAACCACAGAAAACGCTCCGTATTAACAGTAAGTGCAATTATCCATATTACTAACGGTAGACAACGGATAACTAATGGAGTCACGGTCACGGCTCCAAAACGATCCAGCTCAACTGACGGAGCTACAAAAACAAGCCCGCATAGATAAAATCATTAAACGTGGGCGCCTACAACGCGTGTCTGAAACCTTCGAAGCAAAACTGTCTCGGCTCCAAAACCAAACAGCTCGACTAACGGAGCTACAAACATGAGCCCGCATGGACAAATACAATGAACATAGACGCCTACAACGCGCATCTGAAACTGCGGAAGCAAAGCAGGCACGGGTTCAAAACGAAACACCACAACTGACGGAGATACACACACGAGCCCGCCTGGATAAAATCAATGAACGCAGGCGCCTACAATGCGCGTCTGAAATGCCGCAAGCAAAGCGGGCACGGCTCCAAAAAGAAACATCTCAACTGACAGACATACAGAAACAAGCCCGCCTGAATACAATTAATGAACGCAGGCGCCTACAACGCGACTCTCAAACAGCAGAGGCAATACATAAACGGCAAAAAAAGGAACGACAAACAGCCGCTAAACAATTCCGCCAATTAGCTGACAACGCATTCTGTAATGAGTCCACTAAAAATGAACATTCATTAGGATTAATGAATATCATTTGCTGTCATTGTCATTTACTTAACTTCCCTGAAGAAACAACTGGCACTACAACTGATGAGTTTACACGTTGTTGTCAAAAGGGTCAGGTTAGACTGCCTCCTTTAGATGACTTTCCTGAATATCTACGGAAGCTTCTAACTAACAATGTACCCGAAAGTAAAAATTTTATGGACTGCATTGGATCCTACAATAGTTCATTTGCTTTTGCATCTACCGGGGTAAATATCAGGCCACTAGCTGGCAATGGCAGACCCTTCCTGAAAACAAGCAATACACAAAGCTGATAATGAGAAACGTCGCTGAAGTCATAAACAGTCACCCATTAGCTAAGTCTACAAAAGTACTTACAGGATCACATTCTAACAATACTGTTTTGATTCCTACAGTTGACTTTCCAAGTTCTTACCTGGAATTACCTTTTACACTTAAACGGCGCCAATTTCCCATTAAACCTGCATTCGCCATGACAATCAACAAATCCCAAGGACAAACCATGGACATATACCTCTCTGAGCCTGTACTTGGACATGGAAAACTTTATGTAGCCTTCTCAAGAGTTCGGCGTTCATCTGATATTAAAGTTAAAGTTGTAGATACTCCATACCAAGGAAAACTCATTCAAGGACAACACACCATCTTTACTACAAATGTTGTGTATAAAGAAATATTCCAATATATCTTTCTAATGTGCCATGCTATGGGTTCTTTACTTCCTTTGTTCGTCATCTACACCTTTACACTCCACTATATCTCATACATACATCAATGTATTTCGGGTTACCCAACACCAGGGGTTGGCAAGCGAAGCGAGCAGGGGGCGAAGCCCCCTAGTTATTAAGAACCATCAACAGTAAGACAACAGGAAGTCTTTGAGAGACAGGTGTCCAGCTCATGAAGTATCCGTTTCCTGCTTACCATACCCTATCTGCTAGGACTGTATTTATATTTACATATATTTGCTTAGCAGATTCCTTCATCCTAACCAACTTACCAGAGGTCAAAATATTTGAGTAAACATCAGTCTTGGGGAACAAGTGTTACAGGACAAGATTGAGCTCTTCACTTGAAGAGCTCAAAACAAAATACAAACGAGTTACAATTCCAAGGTTGCAAAACATAACAGCTAGTATTAGTTAGACAGAAATTTACCTAAAAAGAGAGACTTCAAACACATTGAGGGAGTCAGAATTACAAATGGAGGTGAGCAGTTTGTTCCACCTGCAAGGATCTACACAGGAGAAGACTCTGGAATGAGATGAGACCCTGAGTATACAAGAAGGAGCAGAGGACCTCACAAGTGTCTCCATAAATACAGGTGATGATCCATTGACTATTCTGTAGACAAGCGTCAAAGATCTGAACTCATGTGTACTGCAACTGGGAGTCAATGCAGTGGTGTATTTACTGGTATATGTAGTATTTTTATATTATTGCCCTATAAGTAATAAGTAATATCTACTATGTACAACATATATACTTACTGCTGTTACATATTACCATTTTGGATAATGGATAAATACTCTTGTTTCTAAAGGTTAATATGTAAAGAAACAACAAATTGATGATGGGAAATTGTTAGCATTGCAAACCCCACGTAAGATGAAGCAACTGTGAAAATGAACAACTGGATAGCATTAAAAGACAGGAAACAATAAATCAGATGCTAACAAAAAGAAGCAGTCTATCTTGTTTATGCAGATTTTTGCTTTCCCTGCCACAGAGCCTCAAAATGATTTTCTTGCTGATAAATTGAATGAAAGAGATAATGATGGCTTCATGAAGCCTCAGAAGATTTTCTCTTGAAGTGAGCTTATTTAACTCATCAAATAAGACCATCTTGTGGTTCCACGGTTTGATGATGGTTGTCTTTTTTTTTTTTTTTTTTTTTGTAAGCAGACATTCATATATCTAATCCTACTTGGTCGCATCTTGTATACTTTAGGAAGAAGATGCCCATTGACATGCTGTACATAGTTTTCCTTCTGCGTGCATGAATTCAGAATTAGTAAAAGTCAAAATAATGTCCCAAACCCCAAAAGGAATGATTTTCTTTTGGCTGTATTTTTGTTATACGGCAGCATTGTAGCGTAGCTTGGCTTCCCACTGCGTCCTGTTTGTATGGATTGTACACCTTCAATCTTCTAAGGACATGAATGTTATGTTAATTAGTAGCTCTAATATGGCCCTATTTGAACGCATGAGTGTTTCCTGTGGTGGACTCAACCAAAGTTGTTCCAGCGTTGTGCCCAATGCTGCTATGAGAGGCCTTAGGTCCCACAACCTTGAGCAGGATTAAGTGAGTTTGATGGCAGATGAATGGATTCACATATAAATTATGTAATGATTCAAGAGAAAGTATTTTGATTTTTATTATTATTATTATTGTTATTATTATTATTGCTGTTGTTGTTATTATTAGCAATTTTTCTGCATCCACTTACTGGTGATCAAGTGCCATCATTTCAGAATGAGCTACCACATCACTAAGGGTGTGTTCTGTTTGTGTTTATATCCTTAGGTCCTTGGGCACAGTCCCATAGTGTAGGTAGCTATGAGTGCTGTAATAACCTGCTCTTTGTTTCAAAGAAAGAAAACACTTTTTTAGCATGACTAAACTAGCTTCCCTGGTAATTTCTTTTGAATTTGTTTTTTTTGATTTTGGTTTTGACTCTTGTTTATCCTTCACCATGATCCTGTTTGCCCTTCTTGATTTTGGTTAGCCTTCAGTAAAATAATTCTGCTTGGTCCTGACTTCTCTGTCTCTGCCTACTGAAAGATTATTGCTGCCTTATTCATGAACTTTTTTTTTCTTCCTTTTTACTTCCATGTAAATGGAAGTTTGATGATGGGGTCAAAAATTCTCCATCAAGTTACATTCAAATTCTGATTCTAAGATGTTCATAACGTACAAAAAGGTTGATTTTAGCATGGTGTCTGTGGAAACTACTTTTTCAAAAAATCTGTCCCTTGCCACAGGCTCCAGACTTGTTGTTTGTGGTCTGGTTTGGTCCCCGTACCCTTCAAAAACTGTTTAACTTATCTCCAGCGATAACTGTCATAGAAATTGTTTAATGTACAGTATCTGAGATTTTTGCATTGTTATAAGACCAGTAGTTCTTGAGATACATAATTTATTTAAATATACGGTACATGTAGACACACACAGAGGCACACACAAGAATATGCACGTGTGTACACACACTTAAAGAAATTTATAAGTGAACATTGCTGACAAATCGTTTGCTCTATCATAGCACATGCTGGATAATGAAGAGAAAGAAATCAACACACACCCCCACCCAATAGATCTGTAAAAGTCGACGTGACCAGAGGCACTGTGCCACCCCTGTACCAATTTGTCTGTCTGTGTAGCTTGTTTATTTCATTTGACCCAATGTGTTTACTTTTAAATAACGTATTACTGAAATTATTGACTTGATTCAATTTTTTGTTTATTTTACTATTATTTGCGTAAGTAATAACTATAAGTAAATGCTCTTGATTGTATATTATTACTATAAGTAAATGCTCTTGATTGTATATTATTACACAGCAAAATTGGTTGTATTGTATTCTAAAGTCTTCCGTTGAGTGATTTCCTGCAATATCACTAAAGTGAACTTTACATAAAATTTCTGCATGAACCATTCCATACCAGTAAAAGAGGGTGGTGACCAATATTTTAACCTTGCTAATGTTCTCCAGGCCACTAAAGTGCACTCATTGTTAGAATCGCAGGAGTATTAGGAAGGACAGACCAGCGACCACTCCATAGTCTCACTCTATAATATGAGTGCTGCTCTGGGACGCTCCTCAGAGCTACCTGCAGAACTTTGAGCACTGGCTGGGCAACCCAGAAACATTTGTTAAGGCTTCCAGGAAGGGTTTCCTGATCCGGGCTTAAAAGCCCCTGCAGTCAGTACACAGGGAGCTTGCTACTGCTAAGAGGATGGACAAGTAAAGAAGGCTAGAGATGAACAAGTATGTGAAGGATAAATTGGAGGGCCAGAAGGCTTAGTTTTTTGTTATTTATTAACCCTTATGTGTTTGTGGGATAATTGTTTTGACTATTCACCTGCTTTGGTGATAAAACTCCATTATTATTTTGTTACTTTTGGTTGTTTTTCGTCATCATTTGGGTTAGGAGATGAACGTTCAATACATAGATGCCTTTAGCCCCCGATCTTCTATTAGCTAATCCCAGTTTCTCCCATTTTCTTTTTTGATAATGGCCGCTGAGAACGTGATAAATCTCAACCCAAACCCGTGGATGTCAGGAAGCTCCAAATATGTGCTGAAGCTGCCTTTAATGTGAGGACCTACTCAGTGTGGCTAGTTGGTTAATCACTTGTTGAGAGAATACAATCACATCACAGTGGGATGGACTGTAGTTCTCTGACCACCTTGGCCCACTCTAGGTGTGATAAGAATACAGTTACTTTTTCATTCATTTTTAAGTTGTTTCTCATAGGATGAATTTGCTTTGATAATTAATAATTTGTTTCTATTGGGGCCATTTTGCCCTTTATTCATTGTGTCCAGTGTTCTGTTTTACTGCTTAACGTTTTTAGTATATCTAAAAATGTGCATAAACATTATGAAAACCTACTAGTTTAATCTGTGGTCCTGCATTTTCTTTATTACATTAATTAGTGAGTAAGCTACAGACACTATAGACTTGTAAATTTTCTGAACAAGAAAGAAGATGAAAGTTTGAAAGAACTAGTGGGTTTAGAGCACAATAGAATTTTTGATTGCATTTCTTGCTAAGATAGGTATGATGATTCATTTGTTAGCATTGCTTCCTCGCAGCTTTAGGATGAAAGCTTTCTGGTTATTCACAGTGTGGCGTTTTTGCCATCTTTTCTTGTCAATGTGCATTTTCCTTATGGTGCTCCATTTTCCTCCCACTTCCCAAAGACATTCATGATAAGTTAACAAGCAACTCTAAATTTGCCCTGCATGAATGAGTGTGGGTGTAATATTTCTGTAATGAACTGGCGCACCATCCGAGATCGCACCCAGTCTTACCAATATAGGCTGCAGTTCACAAGACCCTGTAATCGATTTAGTGTGTTGGGATGTACAGGAAGATGGATGGAGTTATTTTATATGTTTTTACGGAAATCTCTTTTAAGTTTGGTTAATGAAGAAATTGTTGTAATCTGGATTTTTTTTTAATCTCTTATTCAACAAATGGAGTACTGTCCTACAATAGATCGTCAGACTATGGTGCCCACGTCAGCCTGCTTTTGAATGATGATTATGGAATGCCTTTGCATTGTAATTGACTGAACTGATGGAGGAATAGAATAAATTTTGAACAGACACACACAGCTTTTGTCTAGTTATTTAATTAGGTTTAGGTTTTTACTTTGTGTAGGTTTTTAGCTGCAGCGACATTTATATGGCCCCCCAAACTTCTGTAATTCATAATAAACTTGTGAAAGAAGTCACCCTCGGACACACAAAAAGATTTGGGGCAGCCACCCATATATATTGTACCTAGCTGCAAAGGTTAATTGAAATTGCACGGATGTGCTCAGGACGAGTTCTCCACATGAACTGATGAGTAGTAGCAAAGATGGTGGCTTTAAATACCATCAAAGGAAGTGATGTCTTCTATTTTGGAACCAGAAGTGACATCACTCTTGACGCCGGAACTGGAAGTGATGTCTTTTATGAGAAATCAGGCAGGTTTTCCCGTGTTTTGTCTGCAGAAAAAAATAGAGAAAGGTTTAGTGTACCCCACCGCCCCCTGGCCTGGCATGGAATTACCTTCTTTCAGACCACTCAGGTTCCTCCTACTCGCACATGTGTGACAGACTGTAAATTTCAGTGAAAGAAATCAATGTTAAACATTATCTGATAGCTATAGATATAGTCAACATATCAATACACATTATTTTAGAAATGTTACTTGAATATGTATAAAAGGATTAGCTTGGCTGAAAAGTGTGCTGTCATGCATTTTATAAAATGCAGCGTGTAGCCTGCATGTTGGAATAAATACTTAACAGAACTACACAATTAGTTGGCAACTGTACTCATAAATCATCTTTTTTGAGTGTAATGCACAGTGACTGACTGGTGTAAAAGTTGTATGCTTTCATGTTATTTAGTATAATATATGTATTAATTGCTATCATTTAGTACAGTATTTTGTAAGTGATTGTATTTTCTCCTTTTTAACTGTGAGTAATCGAAAAAATAATCAGAAAATGGGGAGGAAATTGATAACAAGTAATGCATGATGTACTTACCAAGTTTTCACAATCAATGCATTTTGATGTGTTGATGGGATGGTTTAAGAAATATGCTATTGTCCCACATTGGAATGGACTGTTAGATCTAATTGACTTTCCAAAGCAGCTGGAGCCGCTCTTAAGCCGAGGTAACCTTGATGTCCTTAAGAAGGGGAGCCAGGAGCTCTGGCTGAAGTTATTTTATTTCACCTTAATTACCGATGAAAAGGATATTTTATTGTGAATACCCCAGTACATTACTTTGGATACTTAGGAAATATTTTTTTTTCTTTGACTTAGGTCCAAATGTCCACCTGTAGATTAGGTAAGGATACTCCATGGGGTAGGACATCTTACTTGAACAATAAATGCAGACTTGTGTGTCTATACTTGTGTTGTTAATAACTGTGATATCATAGCATGACATAAATAGACATTCATAACCAGGTGAAGTTAGTTTTTGTTTAGGAAGCATACAGCTGAGCAAAGGAAAAGAAATTGTAGTATTGCAGGGGCTGTGTACAAATGCGTGAGGAAATGTTCAGGATTCCTTAGATGGGTGCTGCACTCTGCCTTTTCTCTGTGCCTATGGCATGCCAGCCTATTTTAAAGTCCAGGCCATTCCTCTTCCTTTCATTTCCCAGTCCACCTACACAAGTGCAGCTGTGCTGAATCTAAAATAATAAAAATACTGATTGCCACATGGCTATGGAGACCTGCCTTCTCTGTGTGCTCCAGGCAAATTCGACTGGGAATCATCAGATGCGAACTAAAGAGAATGTACTCTCAGAAACAAAGCTCAGAGGACTATGGTAAATAAATGTAATTGCAGCAAGCTGACTCTCTGGGATTATGCTGCTATCCAAAAACAGTAAAAACAGCAACCCCTGTTTTTCTTGGTTAGTGTTAGGCTAAGATTTTGCCATGGTGCTTGTGAGTGACATAGAATCTGTGACTTTCTTTAACATCTCTGATCCTTGATTATCTCACTGACTTTGTGGAAATGTTGTTTTTTATTATTATTATTATTTGACAACGATGAATAAGTACCAGTCTTCCCCTCTTAATGACCTTTTTGTTTGCTGTTTTTTGCTGTTTTTATTTCTTTGTTGCTCAAAAAGCAGGCCACATGCACATGGATAGATGCAATTTACACTTTACCCAATTCTTCAGTAAATCACATCACGTGTCATGGATGTCTTTGTGGATTGAATATATATTATTTGCTTTACTAAGTATTCCATTAATTGCACCTAATGTCTTTCTTAAGTAACCATTACTATTTTTTAGTATGGTACTCATGCTGTTGTCACATATTTTTGTATGCATAATCCAATTCAGGGTGGTGGTGCCGCTTCACAAAAGCACTGAGCAGACGTCAAGGCTCATTGCACGGCCCCCTTACATGTACACTCCCTCACTTGCATGAGGCCAGTTTAGAATAACCAGTTATTACCATAGGAAGCTGGTTCTGTGAGGCAGCAACACTAACTATTGAATCATTGTGCTCCTCCGTACTATTATTATATTAGCATTGTGTTTTCAGATCTGATTAATACAATTCAGCATTGTGGTATTTACTATTATGCTTTTTTTTAAGACATCAAAAACTGAAGTCTTCATCCAATTTAATATTGAAATGTAAAGGCTCCCCATGGCACTAGGAGGTGCATTACAGAAACCTGACAGGATAGCTTACCTAATTCCGCACCACATCTATGGTATTCACTCTTTACAGTAAGGGGCACTTTGGATGTGGCAATAGACTCAAATTAGCTACCTATCTCTGGACTATGCGAGGAAGTCAGAGTGCCCAGATGTAATCTACACAACCACAGGGAGAACTAGCGACTTCCACTTGTAATAGATAGTTAAAGTGCAGGAATATAAGCAAGCTTTTTAGAACGTCATATACTGGAATATAATTGTAGAGTAGGGAATGGTAAAAAGCTGTTGTTTGGAGCATACCCGTTCTTGTTGCCTTATGAATATAAAATATCCATCCATCCATTTTCCAACCCGCTGAATCCGAACACAGGGTCACGGGGGTCTGCTGGAGCCAATCCCAGCCAACACAGGGCACAAGGCAGGAACCAATCCCGGGCAGGGTGCCAACCCACCGCAGAATATAAAATATTCGTGAAAAATTATTACTGTTTTAAAATAGCATTGTTCTTTATTTACATTTTCATAGGATGCAATAACTGCAATAATCACAATGTGAAAGGGCTTTTTTTGGAAATCTGATAACAATGCCTGTTATTTCTCCACCCTGAAAGATAAAATAGCATTACATTATCTATACATAAAGAAAGACCTACCTTATGTCAGAAATGACGTGCAAGCAAACAGCATGGAAAATCTTTAATCCCATGTGACGGTGGTATTTTGAGAGAATATTAAGAAAGAGGTTCATCTAATCATATGAATTCTTACCTTTTTTGAGGTATGTACACAAAAAACTGGTAGAAACACGCTTGGTAGTTTGAAACCCATGTGGCGATAGCAATCATCATCATATGACCTTGGGAAACCCGAATGCTTTGACTGGCCAGTGTCTGCTCAAGCAGTTCATCTGAGCAACTGTGTGTCTGTCGAATACCAGTATTTAATTTAATTTCTGATTAATGTGGTTCTTTTTTTTAAAACCCTAAACAATGTGTTAAACACAACAGCATGCGAAAATAAGCTACAGCTTTAATGATTTTTGATGCTTCAGCAGTCTTCAATTCTTTTAGTATGCTTGTCCCTTGTCAATGTCATTTCATTGGGTTATAAATGCTACTCTTCATATCCATGCTCTTTAAGTCCCTTTTTGCTGAGCTTAGACTCCCACGTGTTCCATTGCGACGAATATTGCTAATGTAATAATCAGAACGAAGGATTAGTTATGACTTTATAAAATCTCTAGTAAATATAATATAAGCACAGAGGATATTGGTCATCTGTGGAAAATTGTGTAGCTGTTTCCTGAATCTGAAACAGTCCTAACATTTTTAAAAAGCTAAATACAATACTGGAATGGCCAGCTGTCAGCTAACCAAATAAAAGCTAACGGCTTTTCTCACATTTGCTAAATTGTTTACATTTTTATGTTATTAAATCATTCCCAAACTATTGACTGTTCATACAAATTAGTATATATTGTCATCCTCTACTTTCCTGGACTTTTGATGTTTTAAATTTGGAGAATGTGTGATTCACATCCTGTCTGGCTCACTTGCTTTGCACTAATATGTAAGAATGAATAGCTGTACTTAAGGACATACATTTCATGTCAGTTTGAACGGAGCTTTAGCGTTAAGGTCTGCTGTAGCAAAGTCTTCCCAAAGATTTCTGTCCATTGCTTTCCATAACCCTTGTGAGAAGAGTAAAGACAAACTAGGGCACTCATTCCCATTCATCAAATCAATGTCCCAGAAATTGTAAGGGGCATGACTGCCCAGTACAATGAAGAGTGGAATAGTTGAAGGGGGCTAAGGGCAGACTGAACAATATTATGAGGTTGTTTGGGATTAATTTTGATTATTGAAATTCACCAAAATATTTTTTACATTTAATTTATTGAGTTCACCAATAAACTTGTTTGTCAATTTTTTCCCGACAAATTCATAGCATGACTGGCCTAGTGCCCCAGTTCAGCATTGTGGGCACTCTGTGGGTGCTCTGTGAGACTAGCATAACATTACAGAACTATAGCAGCCAATGTTGGAAAGTACAGCCCCCGAGTATAGGACACCGATCCCTTGCTCATCAACAGGTCTTATAATGCATGATGCAGTTCTGCACAAAGAGTATCAAGTGTCGGGTACAGCGGTATAGCTGTCACTGTACAGAGTGCACAGGGGAAGGGAGATGGCACATTGTGGACACAGCAGTATGCAAATGCTGTAATTCACTTACAGTGTTTTCTCATATATGCAAATGCAAGAATAAACATTCAGTTTTCTTTCTGTGTGTATGCACCTGCCATTAAATCATGTATGTGATTTAATATGTGCGGTTGTGTCTGTGTAATTCAACACAATACAGTTGTACTCAAGTCATATTTTTTTTCTCCTATAAGGTGCCTCATTTAAAGGCAAGTACCACATTGTATCAGTTCTTCCATTTTCATGAAGGAAGACCACCATTTATGCTCTCATTTGTATTATTGTTGGGTGTCCCGTGTCTGTGAAAACTTTGTGAGCGAGCTGCCTTCCATCACTGCACTCTTCTCTTATGGCTTGATCGCACCATCCACCATGTTGCACTTCGCATGTTGTCCCTTCACCATGTCAAATTCATACTTTCTGTGTACTTCGTGTACCATGGTGTGTGAAAAACATTGCAATGCTATTTTAAGTGAGTCTATAATAATTGTTTGCCTATCAGAAATAACTGGAGCACCAACAGTTGTTAGATTTGTGCTTTTTTTTTTTTCATCACGTGTAGTAAAACAATGTAAGTGATTATAATTGTGACATTTTTTCCTTTGATTATTTTATACTTGCCTGCTGAAGAAAGACACCAGATTACATCTGGGAAACAATGTTCAGTAATTTTGATAACGGTGGCAGGAGAGGATATGCAAATGCAGTTAAGTGCAAGCCGGTGGGGAGACACAGCGATTCACACCTGGGTACCAACATTCAGTGGGGTTGCTTGTGGTAGTAATAGGGTGTCTTTCATGTAAAAAAAACAAATATGTCATCAATCATGTTTCCTAAATAGAATTTCAGAGTAGCATCAAGGTGATCTTTTGAAGTGAAGCAGTTTAGGAACAGTCAAAGAGGGACAGGAGTGTGTGACATGCACAATGATGAAATAAAGATTTACAAACACAACTTCAATTGGCGTCTACCATGTTGCTTCTTTTGTTAAATTATTTTACCTCTTTACTTTGAATGGGGTACCATAGTGCACGGTTTGAGAACCACTAGGTAAAGAGCTGTCCCTCTGCAGATGGGCAGGGCTGCACAAGTCAAGCACCTCAGATGGCCTAAGTTAACTGCATTATGGAATCAAATCCCTCATAAAGGTAGGACTTGTGCATGAACACAGCTGATCCACAACTGTGAAAGTGTCTTTACTCTGTAACTGAGCTAGTTCTAGAAAGCGACAATACCGCTCGATACATGACATACAGTAAGTTTATCTCAAGGGAGCACAGTGGCACAGTGGTTAGCACTGCTGCCTTACAACTCAGGTCACATTTATGACCACGATAATCAGTCCAGCTTTGTTGGAATGCACTTCACCGGCCCTCAGGGACACTTAATAGACTACTGCGCCATTATAATCCACTCAAAACTAGTTCAGTTCCTCCTTACCCATTGACTTCAATGCTTTTTTGCCAATTCCTCTGAAAATCCTAAATATTTGCATGTTTTCACCAAACCCGAGGCAAAGTGAATTCAGCAGAGTTCACTCATCACTATTAGTGATTTTCAGTAATTGGTTGAACCATTTAACCAATCTATATATATAAAATTCTTTTCGCGCTTGAAACGGAATTTACGTATGACCACATGATAGGGGGCGGAGTGGTGGCTCTGAGGCTAAGGATCTGCGCTGGTAATCCGAAGGTTGCCGGTTCGAATCCCCGTCACTGCCAAAAGAGATCCTACTCTGCTGGGCCCTTGAGCAAGGCCCTTAACCTGTAGTTGCTCCAGGGGGCGCTGTACAATGGCTGACCCTGCGCTCTGACCCCAGGGGGTATGCGAAAAAAACTAACAAACACTGTTGTAAGTCGCTCTGGATAAGAGCGTCTGCTAAATGATGTAAATGTAAATGTAAATGATATGGAAATTACCTATTACCACAGAACATATTATAATACAGGAACTAGCCAGGCGCGTTCTGACAGAGAAGTTTTATTTATTCGTCCACATGACTGTTGCTGAAACAGCCACATTGTAACTTTTTTTCAGTTGACAGTACTTGATAGTAGAAGAGATGAGGAAAACAGCTTTGCGTCTTTCTACTTTTTAACTGCGCCGAGCTGTAATCAATGTGAAGATGAGACCGCCTTCAGCTGTGAGGGGTCGTGAGAACAAAGTGGATGCTGGGAGGTGCAGAATGTCGGGCTGCCCCGCTGAGTCGTGAGCTTCGCAGTTTCGGGCAGCATCCTCTCTTCTCACACTGTTTGTGACACTTCAAGTCCCCCATCGGCTCCTGGGAGAGTGGAAATCTTTGCAAATGAGTGTAATCGGCGCCATCGAAGCAGAACTCTGTTTGTAAATTGCCCAGCACAACTACTTACTGTCCCTTAAGGTAAGTTCAGGTCACTAAAACCCCACAACATTCAAGCTTGCTTTTGTGATTAATTATTTTAAAAAGTAAATCACAGGCATGTAGTGCAAGGTTGTCAGGCGTAATTTCTATACCACAGCGGTCGTGTAGCGCCTTTCACAAGGGATCTTCTACCGAGAGATAATCCAAATGAATTTTAGCTGCTGTCAGTACTACTTACCTGTTGTGTTATGGCTCCTTTAAAATGTAGTTTACCCGAAACCACTCCAGTAGTACTCACTGTATCTTTACTTCTTAAATGTTAATGTTTTACTGTTTAATAACTTACAGACTACATTTTATTTTTTTCCCTTGCACTCAGTGAGCGAAGCCACTGGGTAATCAACTAGTAACATATAAAATGAAGAGAACATATAATTGTCATTCCCATGTTTGAGGATTTAAATTGTTGCACACATGAATAGAACTGTATACTAATCTGTACATTAAAACCAATTGAATAAATAAAAAAGATATTGAATTTGAAAGAATACAAAAAGCACTTGCATTTTGTATTGAAAAAGGTGTTGGTACATACAACACATTTTAAATGGCAGAATGTATCTCTGCAAACATGCAATATCAGTTAAGTGAGATATTCAAAACAAAGAAATATAAAGTACTAGCCCGTGTATTAGTGAAACAGGACAGCTCTCTACTCCTGACTTCACTCTTCCCCCTCCCCTTGGCCCGTAGCCTCTCTCTCGGATTAGCATGAATATATCGTTCCTGCAAGCGAACTATGATTCTTAGCGCAATGAGAGAAGTCGCAAAATCAATCGGAATGTTCAAGTAAATTATAGAAAAAAAAAGATCTAAATCCGTTAAGTAGTTCTCTCGTTCGCTAACTAAGCAGAGTTAAGGTTACACCCTGAGGCAGACGCATGAGTGAGGAGGGCCCCGCCAACCTCCCCACAGCCCGATGAGTCTCTTTCTTGGATTCGCGCTAATATATCGTTCCTGCAAGCGAACTATGATTCTTAGCGCAATGAGAGAAGTCGCAAAATCAATTGGAATGTTCAAGTAAATTATAGAAAAAAAAAGATCTAAATCCGTTAAGTAGTTCTCTCGTTCACTAACTAAGCAGAGTTAAGGTTACGCCCTGAGGCAGACACATGAGTGAGGAGGGCCCCGCCAACCTCCTCACAGCCCGATGAGTCTCTTTCTTGGATTCGCGCTAATAAATCAGTACCACAAATGAACTATGATACTTAGTGCGATGAGAAAGTCGCAAAATCAACGGAATGTTCAAGCAAATTATAGAAAAAAACCCGATCTAAATCCATTAAGTAGTTCTCTCGTGAAAAGCGGACAGACATACAAACGAGTCTAAAAAACTATAAGAAATTTCGAGCTTGGACCACAAAATTTTTAAAACTGTTTCTTAGCAAGCACCTGTGGACCAAATGTAACCTACATTCCAAATTTCAAGTCCCAAGTCCTCATGGTTTGGGTGATTCTGTGATGAGTGAGTCAGTGGTTTTTGGCTTTTATGTATATAGAATGGTGGCAGAAGTGAAAAAAAAATATTAACAACAGTGGCTAAACAATTGATTAAACCAATAATCAGAAAACATAATTTGAGAGTAAATTATAAATAACATAATATTCAATTCCCTAACCTATTTAATCCAGTTCACAATACACCAATGATAACTGTCACTTAATCTCCATGGTATAAATTAATTTCTGTTGTTTACAATTTAATTATTCTTGAGTTCAATTAATCTCTATAGTCTTCATACATTCTCTGTGCCCTCATGTGAAATTTTGTGACTTTACCAAAGACATTTACATTAGCTTGACTTTAAACTCTAACTTCCTCCATCCATTATCCAACCCGCTGAATCCGAACACAGGGTCACGGGGGTCTGCTGAAGCCAATCCCAGCCAACACAGGGCACAAGGCAGGAACCAATCCCGGGCAGGGTGCCAACCCACCGCAGGACAAACTCTAACTTGGACCAGTCTAAATAAGTTAAGTGGGTTTAATGGGTTAAAATCAATCGGAACATAAGTTTTTCATTTTTGACGTGTGATTTTGCAGTTCTCTGCTATTCTAAATGGCATTTTTTGAAATTGTCTGTGTGTTTAAAAAAGTACAGTTGGCAACGCTTGCTTAGATCAATCTCCTTTTTATACTGTTTGTGCTACTGTCACCTTCATGCTATATTCCATTACATCACCTCCCCACAGTTAGTAGCACTAAAACCCTCTCAGGCTACAAGAATGTTCCTTTAGCTCAGCAGACTGGTCACTGGGGAGGTTAACGGATCGTGTCATTGCAGGCTGTCACTCTGACCTGGTGGCCAGCTTGGTAAAAGCACAAGCAATTTACAGAAAGGTGCTTAAATAGACAGAAAATTGTTTTTATTCTTCTATGCTGAAAGCATAAAAAAAAGGGATTACTTATAGTAATCAGTTACTTTAGATAGATAGATAGATAGATAGATAGATAGATAGATAGATAGATAGATAGATAGATAGATAGATAGATAGATAGATAGATACTTTATTAATCCCAAGGGGAAATTCACATACTCCAGCAGCAGCATACTGATACAAAAAACAATATTAAATTAAAGATTGATAACAATGCAGGTAAAAATAGACAGTAACTTTGTATAATGTTAACGTTTACCCTATGGGTGGAATTGAAGTGCCTCATAGTTTGGGGGAGGAACGATCTCCTCAGTCTGTCAGTGGAGCAGGACAGTGACAGCAGTCTGTCGCTGAAGCTGCTCCTCTGTCTGGAGATGATACTGTTCAGTGGATGCAGTGGATTCTCCATTATTGATAGGAGCCTGCTCAGTGCCCGTCGCTCTGCCACGGATGTCAAACTGTCCAGCTCCATGCCTACAATAGAGCCTGCCTTCCTCACCAGTTTGTCCAGGCGTGAGGCGTCTCTCTTCTTTATGCTGCCTCTCCAGCACACCACCTCGTAGAAGAGGGCACTCGCCACAACCGTCTGATAGAACATCTGCAGCATCTTATTGCAGATGTTGAAGGACGCCAGCCTTCTAAGGAAGTATAACTGGCTCTGTCCTTTCTTACACAGACCATCAGTATTGGCAGTCCAGTCTAATTTATCATCCAGCTGCACTCCCAGGTATTTATAGGTCTGCACCCTCTGCACACAGTCACCTCTGATGATCACGGAGTCCATGAGAGGTCTGGGCCTCCTAAAATCCACCACCAGCTCCTTGGCTTTGCTGGTGTTCAGGTGTAGGTGGTTTGAGTCGCACCATTTAACAAAGTCCTTGATTAGGTCCCTATACTCCTCCTCCTGCCCACTCCTGATGCAGCCCACAATAGCAGTGTCGTCAGCGAACTTTTGCATGTGGCAGGACTCCGAGTTATATTGGAAGTCCGATGTATATAGGCTGAACAGGACCGGAGCACCTGTGGCTCTCCTGAGTTGCTGACCACAATGTTAGACCTGCAGTTCCCGAGACGCACATACTGAGGTCTGTTTGTAAGATAGTTCACGATCCATGCCACCAGGTATGAATCTACTCCCATCTCTGTCAGCTTGTCCCTAAGGAGCAGAGGTTGGATTGTGTTGAAGGCGCTAGAGAAGTCTAGAAACATAATTCTTACAGCACCACTACCTCTGTCCAAGTGGGAGAGGGATCGGTGTAGCATATAGATGATTTTTGTATTACTTTGTATTATTTGTATTATTAGTTTGTATTACTTATTAACTGTTATGTGCTAATTCTATTTTGAATAAGTATGCATTGTTGTTGATCAGCACCAATACAATATTAGCAATAGATCTGTGGGAGACATGCAACTAAGAATTTCATTGTCCTATAACAATAAGCATGAACTTGATCTCCTCCTCAAAATCTTCCATAATGTGCCGGAATCTGGCTCCTAGATTACAAGTCATCCATGATGCCATCTAAAGCTTTTGTGTTTTCCATGCTGAGTGCTGTGTCTTAAGACTTTTGCTGCGTGGTCAGCATTTGCAGCTGTAATGGCTTTTAGATTCTCATTTATTTAACACTTAGTGACTTGTACACCAAGTGGTTGGCATCCTGTCATCACAAAGAGACAGAATTAAGTACAAATATTGGTCATCTCTTTTGCCTCTCTTGTGGTTTTTGACAGGAGAGTGCAGTTTGAAAAATAGGAACAATTCTAATCAAAATGTATCGTCCGGAGGTTTTTTTCAGTGTAACATGTGAATGAAAGTGTGGTGAAGTGAATGCTTAGATGAAAATCTTTCATATCCCACAACTTCATTGCATTCTTTTAAAAGCTGCTTCTGTGATGGCCTATGAAAACAATTAACTTTGCTACAGCACAATCAAATAGCAGTTAGCAACCCAAGTACCTGTGTTCAGTACCAGTATATGAAGTCTGCATTTGGTCCTTTTATATATTAATGAGTTTAAATTTGGTATCATCTAATTGCTTTGGAATTTAGATTTATGGACTGACTACTTGTCCCCCTTTAATGGACCAGAGAGCAGTAAATGAAATTGATGGTGTCATCTAAATGTGCAACAGGTTGTACCAACCATCATTTTAGTGAGCAACTTTTGAATGATATCGTCATGTCTGGCTTGTAATCCATGCTCATTGTAGAGCCAGAGAGGGGCAACATGTTGTTTTTTGGTCACACATGCATTACTGTACTTTGTACAAGCAACAATAACCTTGAACTTGACTGATCTTTCAAGTCTGTTTTACCCAGCACCACCTGCCTATGATGTTAGCTCACCATCATTCCTCCAAATTAATCTGTTTCTTCACTTAATCTCATTCAGACTCACCAGGGATGTGGCCGCCCAGCAACCCTAAGCATACCTAGACTCACACACTGGGGACATTTCAGTTAACACAGGATGCATATCTTTAGAATATGGAAGAAAAAACAGAGTACAAGGAGTAAAACACACTGGAGTCTACCAGGCCTACATTCAAACCAAGAAACTGTGAGGCAGTAATGTTATTGATTATGCCACCATCACTTCCTAACTAATAATGCACTTCCTGATATATATGTATAGGTTGGGAACGTGCCCTGGATTGGGATCAAGTTCAGTGGGTGACACCTCAGTACCACACTGGAACAGTGTGACTTTTTTTTTTTCAGTGGCTGGAGTGCCAATCCTGCCACCAACCCCCATATTTTCCCTGTTAATTGGAGGTCCTGCTTGTAGGGCTGGATGCAGATCAACGTCAGAATTTTTTTGAAAAAAATCTGCACACAAAATGTGTAGTTTAGAGCTCAGTCCCATGTCCCTGTATTAGGGACGCAACATCACCACTATTAATGTTTATATGTGCTTTCCAGTCTTTTTTTAACACTAAATGAACAGTAACTCCAACAACAGTCAAGTGAAATAGTAAGTACACTCCATGGAAACTTTTCAACATATTTAAACAGGAAAACATGAGATCTTCAAGAAGACAGTACATACAGATAAAGGTGATATCTGATACAGTATATAATAAAACACTAAGGTCTGTGTGTGTGTCCAGTCCCTCAGAGCAGTCTGACTGGTTAGCATGGGTTTAGTGTGATTGGTCAGTTTGACTTTGATGATGCAATCGAAAGAGGAAGTGTCAGTCTGATTCACACAAGGAGATGAAAAGGCATGGGAGGCACACTGAGAGTCCCCTGGGAAATATAAAGTTGGATAGGAGGCAACAGAGGCACCTCGAAAATAATGGCAATGAGTCTGAGAGGCAGACTATACAACAGCGTGCTTGAGAGAGGAAGGAGAGGTTCTGACACATGTGAATGCAGAGGAAAGGAGTTAGATAGATAGATAGATAGATAGATAGATAGATAGATAGATAGATAGATAGATAGATAGATAGATAGATAGATAGATAGATAGATAGATAGATAGATAGATAGATAGATAGATACTTTATTAATCCCAAGGATTAATTAATTAATTAAAGCACAGGTAGGGCAAGAGGTAGCAAACATTTTAAAATTATTCTATTACCGTGTCTTTGACAGGTAGTGTGGCAAGTACTTGAACAAAAACAAGAAAAATTTGCCCTTTCAGTCATTTAGTCAACAAAAATATCTGTAGATGTAACAGGGAAAAAGTAAGTCCACCCCTTGGCCTCAGAAGATGGCATTGCCCTCTTTAGTAGAAATGACTTCGTGTAGGCATTTTGCACAACAGCCCTCCAGTCTCTGACCTCGACTCTGTGAAAGTTTTGATCACTTCTCCATGCAATGTTACTTCACTTGCAAGATGATGTTTGTGGGGTTTCTTGAACGTACGGTATGTTTGAAATCATTTCAATAGGATTCAAATCAGGGCTTTAACTGAGCCAGTCCATAACCCACCAGATCTTCTTTTAGAGCCATTCCTTGGCGGATTTGCTAGTGTGCTTTAGATCATTATCATGTTCAAAGACCCATTTCTGGTTCAATTTTTTATTTTAGATGATTTTCCTTATGGTTGAATGACTGATTTCCAAATAGTTTGGCAATATTTTTAAATCAGGCTCATAAGCATCCACAACCTTCTTTTTGAGGGTCTTATATACAGTAGCTCTTCTGATCTTGGCAAGATAACACCACAAACATTAATAGCAAAAAGAACGCCAGACCCTTGATATCTACAGATTAGATTTGATAGGTTACATCTGAATAACTGCTAAAGAGGTTCTAATCAGTGACACCTAATCTGAAAAACCCGATTCTAAATTTATGGATTTGAACTGGTGATAAATGTAGGGGTGTACTTACTTTTACCATGTGACAAACCTGCGTTTTTGTTAATTTAGATAACGAGAATGAATGCACCACATCAACTTTGTGTTTATCACTTGTTCAGGTGTATCACCTTTATCTGTTGTCACTGCTTGCTTGCATGTTGAAAAAGTCAAAAATTTCCATGGGGTGTGCTTACTTCCCAGTTTTCTTTCTAGTGTTTGTTTTCCAGTTATTTTCTACAGTGGGCTCTAAAATGAAAATATAGCTGAACAAATTCAACAACAACAACATTTATTTATGTAGCATTTATTTATATATTTATATTTATTTATATATAATTCTGCTTAATTCACTTTTTAAATGTTTGTTAATATAGGATTTGGTCCTACAAAGACGTGTTGCATTAATATACTATCCTGCTGATAGGGTTGTGAGCTTCAATGTCAGGCCCACCTTTGGTGTACTGTTGTCCCCCCCCTAATCCCCCGCCCCCCCACCTTTTGCAACACAAGTGATACTGCACAGTGCTGCAGTCATGTGATGGAAGGAAATAAATAAAAAGAAGAGCCTGGCTAGTGCTCAGCACTCATACATTGTGCTTCCCAACCTTTTGTCAGAGCCATTTCTTTGTGTTTGAGTTTAGCGTTGATTATTTTAGGGTTGCTGACCTCTTGCCTGATTATTGCATTAGGTCTTTTATGAATTGCCTTGGATACTTCTGCCCATGCTGTTACTCTTTTCTCATGTTTTGATCTCCCATGTGTTCAACTGGTTGGATTACTAACTTTAATAAAATTTATATCGTTATTTTAACCTGGTTCCTCTCTGTTCACCTTGATCTGAATTTTTGAATTTATCAGCACCATTTGATGAGTGTGAGAGAATGTTACTCTGCTTTTTATCCTTGTGGCTCACCACTCATTCCACAAAAGCAGACGTCAGAAGGTTGCACTGAATGAGCAAATGCTTCTGACTATATGGTAGGTATAGTCAGTATGAGCATGGTACTTGAAACCTGTGTAAAAAACATTTCCCTAACCCACTAAAAAATTTCTTACATTTCTAGTGAGGATGCAAGAAAACAAAGCAACCTAAAATTATAGAAACAAGTATCTGTTCAATTAATTGAATCACTTCACTCTTTGTTTACTTGTCTCCATCCACAGTGAACTGAACAGATCAGCCATCTCTATGAATTTCAGTTTTCTTTGTGTGCTTTTCCTAGTCTGTTCCATAGTATGGCAGCAGGGCACTGTATGATGGAAGTGAATGAAAATGTAAAAATAAACAACTATAAATAAGTCACAAGAGGCCAAATATTATTTAATAATGTGGTCTAATGCAGGCAATGAGTGTGAGCCTGACCCTAAAATTGAAGTGACAGGCAGCTTTTAAAAAATAAACCATGATTGGCATGTAATTATGATGAAGATTAGAAACAAGTCTAAATAATTTTGTATATTTGCATATGAAATAGATTTCACATTTTGATAAAAATATTTAACACAGGTAACAGTCATTAAAAAGGCTATGTTACACCATATTGTGAGCCTTTAGAGGTTTGATGTTTGGAAAGAGAACACATATCATAAAATATTTTCCTTGTTCTGACTTTTCATCTGTTTTTGCCATCCATCTGAACCAAAACATTATCAGGCTTCTTCATAAATACAGCAAAATCTAGCCCACCGAAATCCTAAGTGAAAGATCTGGAAAGTAGAAGTCTAATTTTTTATTACACTTTTGAGATACACATATGAAAAGATGTTCAGGTCACTTGAAGAGCATTTCTTACACAAAGTCTAGCACATTAAATTAGTTCGGTGACAGCAAATATGGGGAGCACACATCATTGCCAGTGTGAGCTGCCTTTAGTAATCATTCTTTTTGAAAAATATTTTTTTGCGCTTGAGTAACATAAATTAAAGCCCCAGCACATGCTCCTAACCTCTCTCTCTCTCTCTAAGAATAGAGCGTTTCATCCCATCTGTCACACAACGGCAGCCCCTAGTGGCAACAATTGTTAAGAACATTTGTCCTCGTGTTTTATGAAATCTGTTTAGCACCAGTTTGCTGGAGAGGCCATTTAGTGCCAGATTGACCATTTCTGGCTTCCTTACTCACTGCCTTATTATCTTATGAATTCTTCCAATATGGTTAATTAAATGCACCATACTTGAACAATACTCATGAAAATATGCCATTTCCCTTTTCCTAGCATGGTCCCTCTGAAAAAAAAAGTTATTGGATGCCACTTATATATTGATGTGATGGCTGACATGGCTTTTTCATTGCTCATTTTCTGGAAAAACATCATCCTTGTTTGAATAAGACCTGAAACAGAGAGTTGCAATCATAGAAATGCATACCATCCAATCAGCATTCTTTAACAGCCTTGCAAATGAAGATATCTTGCTAGTAAAATGTGAACTGTATGGCCAGCATTTGATCCTGGAGAGCTTATAGTAAAGTAAATTACAAAAAATAAAGAGGTGGGTGAAGAAATGGAATAGGCCCTGAAAAACTTGAGTTTTAGAGGAAGAGAGTATGGTATAGCACTAAAATTGTTCTAATTAATATTTTATGTAGCCATCCTTCTATTTCCAGCTCATCTGTACTACACATTAAGGTTGCAACAGATGTAAAATCTATTCCTGTGATAGCAGACATGTGGAAGAATATTACCATGAATAAAATGTATAATCACACCCATACTTTCTTGTCTGCACAATTGAGCTTTACCACAGAAAATGAAGGCACGCTTTTGAAACAGATTTAGAAACTGTAATAATATGTAAAACTAGAATGTAAAACTCCATCATTTTTTAAATGTTTATTTTCAATAGATAACATATCCTTTCTGAGGTTCTAAGGAGTCAGGACCTTTCTTTAGAGCAGTAAGCACCAAGCAGCAACTAATCCTGAACAGCATACTGATGGTATATATAGCAAAACCACTCAAGTTGAGAGTTTTAAATTTAACAGCATTAAAGACAACTTAACAGCATGTCTTTAAATTGACATATTACATGCTGGTCAACTATGCAAATAAGAATTTCCCTGTAACACACAACAATAACCTTGAATTTGAATTGTTGGAGGAAATACACATTTTCCATAATTTCCATGCAGAAATATTCACAGAAGCACAGAAGAAGCTGAATTGAGAATCATGCTTGTGATTTTAAATGGTATCTGGTAAATGTACAGTAGTCAGTCTATATGTCAGCAGGCAGAAAACAGAAACATCATCACATCGTGTAGTGATTGCAAGGACACTAAGTGTCAGTTGTTTAATTTATTACGAGGAACCCAGGAACACACCCAGCCTTGATCCGGCATGCATACACCCACACACAGAGACACTGATAAGTGATAAATAACAAAGATGATACAGTATGTATTTAAAAAATAAACTGGTAAAAAATTATTAAACAAAAACCATTTGATTTGTTTTCAATCCTATGTTTGTAAAATTGATCTATTTGTATGGAATGTTGTGTGATTTTCGATAAAATCAATAAAATTATAAAATAAAAAAACATGTACACAAAAGCCCTCCCCAGTTCCCCAATGGTAATAATTATTTACATTACATAAATGATACTGAACGAAACAAAAGGCACTACTCAGTAAACAATTAACACTAACAATAAAGCCCAACACAGTCCCGTACAGCAGGTGCAGATGATGATGAGTGGAAAGAAAACCCTCTGAATGAAATGTAAAGTTTTGTCCTACCAGGTTCCAGTTGTAGTGTGAAAATTTGCCATATTTGGGAGCGCTCCCCAAATGAAGACATCAACAACCAAGACGAAATCATATGGACAAGCAGGCACAGTACAGCACATCCTCCTGTAGAAACTGTAATCCATGGTGGTTGTAGTTGTAATCCAATAGTGTGTGATGCATAGAAACACATGCAGACAGTTGATCACGATCCCCTCTGTGTCTTTTTGCCCCCTTTTTAAAGATCCTGCCTAATTATCTTTCTTCCTAGCAACCCCTGTGCCCTCTGAATTTGCCCAATAGTGTAATACTGCCGGGGCTGCTGGGAGTTGTAGGCAATTTTAAGTAGCACTGCTATAAACATACCTACTGAGTGCACACTCACTCATACCAAGGCAACATAAAGGCAATCTGCACATCTTTGGGATGTAATAGCAAACCAGAATACCTGAAGAAAATGCCTGTGACCACAGGAAGAACATACCAATTCAGTCTTAACAGTGACTGAGCCAGGGTCTGAACTCAGAACTCTAGAGCTGTGCTAAACTGTCTGGGTGGCCCTTTGTCATTAAATTAATTCATTTTATTTACTGTAATCCCCCTCACATATCATGTATATTTTAGAATGTATGATGAAAGCAGAGCTCCATGAAAACCTTATATGATCACAAGGAAAGTGACCAGCCCAGAAACTGAATGTGCATACTGTAATTACGATCAGTCAAAGTAAGGCGCTGAATGTTAAAATTTGATAAACTGTAATTTCTGATATTTCTAATCTGCATTTTAGCTAGTCAGAAATTACTCTCAAATTACATAATTAGCATTTACTCTTAAGAAGGTAATTATGACCAGTCAAATAAGGCAGTAACATGTGAAAAGGGTTTGGAAAACCATTATTGTGAGCTCTGAATTCTCAATTTTTTTATTACATTGTATAAACAACTATAAAAATGCTTGTCAATAATTTGAGAGCCTTACAGTTTCCTTTTCTCTTTTAGCTTCTTGGCTGTTTAGATTTAATTTAAGCTTTAGCTGTCTTTTTAGTGTCAGCAGAGCATATGAGGGGGGCTGGGAGAGATTTGCCTTTTTATCTGGATCAAGAATGCAGAAAATAGTAGAACAATTGAAACTAGAATACTAGGCGTTCACAGACTCGAGGATAAAGAAATGTTTGGACCTGCTATTTTTGCTTTGGATGAAGGCTAACTATACGGAAGGAATTGTTATCTGAGAACTGGTGCAGAGAAGGAAATGACTTTCAAGCTTGTTACAATATGTCTAGTCTGTTTATTTCGGAAAACAACACTTGTCTTGTCTCCTATGCCGCTGTAAATCATAACCTTAGCAAACTAACCCAACCCTGACCTTTGCCTGCACATTTGAATGTCAATATGTTACCCTGAGAAGTTGTTCTTGGGTGGTGCTAAATAAAAAAGTCTTCTGAATAATGTTCCTTTCTTTTGCCTATTATGTGCTCTCCTAGATAGACCCTCATCTTTCTTAAAAGTATGCTATAGTTTTAACTATCAATACTAAAATGAAAAATATGAGAATACAAGCTGAAACGTTTCAAAAATGTGTTCATTATGTATAGATGTGTAGTTTCTTAAGGAGTACAAAAGTGGTAATGAACAGTGAAAAGTACTGAATAACTCTTAACATATAACTGGAGAACCACTCTAAAATCAGCAGACACCATAAATCCATAAACCCAGCAGATGGAGATTTTCAAGAGGAAGACCACTGGGGACTACTTGTAAACCAGCTTTGTTTCCTAAACCTACCTGTCACAACAAGCATCAGACCACACTGATCTTCTGCAGGAATTAATTTATCTTCCAAAGACACCTTTCAAGTAAACTCCATTTAGTACGTGGCACATGTTTCTGGTGTTTTTATTAAAATGGGAAACAAATCGAAAAGGTCACACAGCTACAGTATGTGGTTCTGTAAGAGTGACTAGAGTCTAGGGAGAAATGAAAGATTCCCAGAAAACTTTAAGCCTTAACCACTGTGCTCCAGTGCAATGTCTGTACATGGATCAATTTAAAAACAATGATAAAGAGGAAATTAAAACCATACTATCTTTGGAAATTGATAGCTGGGGAGGTTCAAAATGCTAGAAACAAACAAGGAAAGCAAGCCCTTGATGGACTTCAAGAATGCGTGATAATAGCAAATTTGTAACAGGAGAAATACCTTACCACTTGAGACATAGAAAAGGGAGTGGAAGGGTGGGAGCGTGTAAGCCCAGTCAGGGATAGTTGTAATCCCGCTGCCTATGCCAGAGGCCAGGCTGTCTGTAATAGTGTATGAAATCTTACATAAATTTAAGGATTCGATGTGCCTGTTAAAGAGGCCACTACATGGTAATGTAATCTGGTGGGTCAAGTGCTAGCCAGGGTTCCTCCCTTGGCTGAGGTTCAAGTTCTTGTTTCATGTCCTTTATGTTCACTTTTACTTTGGTTAGTTTTTTTGCATTGGTCCTTGCTTTTTGATTTTGCTTTATTATCGTTGCCTTTGTTATATGCCTTGTGTTTTATGAGTGATCCCCCCAATTGGCGGGGCCACCTGTCAATCACCACCAGGAACTGTCCACTCTGTATACCTGGAGGGACTCCCACAGTTTCTAGTGGTTCATTTTAGGGGTGGCAATTGCATTTTGCCTTTGTGCTGCATGGAGCTTCATTGTCATTGGAATACTTTTTTGTGAAGAATAAAAATTTTATTTTATAAAGATTTGATGCTTGCCATAATTACTAGCTGGGCTTTGATGGTGATATCCCCCTCTAGTGGGCAGAATTCAACGTGCTTGGGACTCCTGCTTCACAACACTTTTTTGGGAGTTATCTCACTCTGTAAATGTTTTTGAGGTTACCTGAATCTCTTCGTTCCTAATTCTGCCTGCAGTTCCTGTCACTTGAGCTACTGCCCCAACTTAAAGTTCATGATTCTAGATAGTAAGACTCTTGGCAGCACTGAGGTTAAGATCTGAGGCAACTGTAGAATCCCTGAACACGTTTAGCAGCTTGGTCAGCATAGTGCTTCTAAAGCACTATTTGGATGGGTTTACTTTTACACCAAGGCTTTGGGTAAAGTGTTATTAAGTTTGTAAATATAGTCCTGTCCAAAATACTCTTGTCTGTAACTTTTTACAGACTGCAAATGTATGCCTCTGTAAAGATTCCGGAGCCTTTTACCTTCTGTTGTAGATAAAGCTTGTACAAAGTAGCCACATGTTATTCTAGTCCTGTGCAAATCGACATGTCAGTAACATGTACATTTCTCCCAGGATTTTGGAGGTTTGTGATGATTCGGATTCTGCTCCACACTCCCTTGCAGCTTCAGGGAGCTCTTGAACCCGACACCATCGGTAATGTTACCGATGAGCTCAGCAGTGAGGCATAACAATGGAGCAAGGGGATGGTGTAATAGTGCAAAGTGTTTTTATTAAAAACAAACAACAAAACAAAGTCCAAATTAAATAAGTGCAGTGTATCACAAACGTCTTCAAATAAATAATCCATAAAAACAGAAGTGAAATTGTGGAGGTTAAAAAATAATAGAAAAAAAAACAATCTTTTAAAATAACGAGGTTAAAACAACGCTGGAAGCAGTCCTTTAAAAACACAAAGCCTGGTGTCTTCTTTTATCTGGTGGCTCCCCTGCTTCTCCCATCTGGGCCCCGCAACAGGAGAGTCGCCGTACCAGCAGCTGACCTTCTCTCTGCTCATCTAGTCTGGAGGCTTCCCGATCCCTGGCTTTGGTCTAGCACTCTCCAGACCGAGACTTGGCTTTCACACAACAGCCAGGACGCTCATGTTGGGGTTTCTCCTTCCAAGCCTCCCGACTCCTCCTGCCTTCTCGGCCTTACGCGGCCAGCCGTCCTTCTTCCGGTCACTCCCGCTCTCTACTAAATGCTCAGTGGGAGCGACCACTACCAACTGCCCTTGGTATTGGCCAATCACCACCGCTAGGGCTCACTGTCCAGCTGTCTGCCTGCGAGCCTTCGCTTGCACTGTCTCTCTCTCTCTCCACGCTGCTTCCTGCAACCTCCGGCTCTTTTCTTTCATCCTTTTTTTCCCCCCACTAGCCGCCTCACAGTTCTAATTATGATGGGGACGTGGTTAACCTATGGCGATTAGCAGCTCCCGGGAACAATTACGGATGTGGACGACTCCTCACCTGTGCACTTAAGTGAGGTTCGCCCGCATCATGCGTTCCCCAAGAACCTCACGGCCACACACCACCACGCCCCCTCGCTGAGCAGCGAGTGTGGCAATTATTTATTTTAAACTGGCCTTTTTGACGTGAGCTGTGCACAAGGTTTTCATGGAAAAAAATGGAAGTAGTCAAAGCACTTGTCCCCACTCTGTGTAACCCATATCAGACCACTTTAAACCAATTCCTACTGTGTCAGACAACTGGATGAGAATGCAGACATGTGCTCTTGTTATGAGGAGGAGCAATAGTTACGTAGCTACAGTGTGTGCTGCTCTTTTGAGGTGATGACATTGCATAACTATAGAAGGCACACCCATGTCTGTAATTTTTCCAAACATATCTCATCCATTGTGATTCCATGGCAAAAATTACCAACATCTTGTGATCACAATGACTTTATAGCTTGTGCCCTGTGTTGGCTGGGATTGGCTCCAGCAGACCCCCGTGACCCTGTGTTCGGATTCAGCGGGTTGGAAAATGGATGGATGGATGAAGCTTATCCTGCACAAGTAAGGTTTTAATGGCACTAGAGTCTTGCATTTATCATTACTTTGTAACAAATTTTTACAAGCAAATATCCTAGAGACTAATAATATGAAAGGTTGGGAGTAACAAAAATACCTTTTAGCAGAGCTTTTATTTGAGAAAAACCACGTATTAAACATGGCATATAAATATTAGTACAGTAGTATTGAACTGTCAAAGATTTAGAGGAGACCTTTCAGCATCATAACTACTAGGTAATCACTTTTAGTATAAGAGACTTCTCATCACACTTACATTTCAAAATGGTCAGACAATGAATCTTCTCATGTAATACACTATCGTGGCTGTTCGTTTGTCTTTCCAGGATTTTCAGTCACCCATAGTTCGCAAACTGTTTGACCTGTTAACTTGAAATTTGGTACATATATACTACGTGACCTCTACTGTCCACTTCCGGGGTGATGATTGACCTCCAAGGTTATTCCTCTTTTTATTTGATTGTAGAATCAACTCTTGGCCGCGACCAGTAGGGCGGCCATGCAGTGCATGCGTACGGGTGCCGTTCTCATACCTACCACCTTTAACATTACTTCTGTCACATCTCTTCATATCTTAAATTATTCTTGAGGCAGAATGAAGACTTACATGCCAGCTTAAGTGAAAAATTAAAGTAAACATACTAAGTAATTGCAACATAAACACTGACTTAATCAGTTTTAATGTGAAAAGATTCCAACGAAAGAAAAGAGAAGAAGCGGGCCGTTAGGGAGGTGAAAAGAAGAACTGCTCAGGAAGCAGCAAGCGCATCAACCTCTGAGCAAACAAATGCTAAACGTACAGAGGAATAGGGTGAAAACTATGAATGCTCAAGTGAAGTGTATTCACTGCAGGTTATCGTGCAGTGTGCCATTACTGGTCTGCTATAATACAAGTTGCAAAATTCATTGCTGTGTGCAATGGGATTGTGCACAAAATTATCAGGGCTTAACCACCCTAGAAGGTTAGTGTGTTTGAGTCTTTTGAAATATTTGAGAGACCTAATTTCAAATGCATGATTGATTTTTTTTTTGCTTTAAAGAGGGAAATCATCATTTTGTGTCTGTTTTTAGAAACATCAGATTTATTCAAGTGTGTCAGTTGATGTGGATATTTTCGTGCCAATCAATGTCACCTTAAAGCACAACATGCTCTCAGTATAAAGTGCTCCTCTGCTTCACTCAAGTTTAATGTTTAACTATCACTTAGAAGAGCAGTCAGCCAAGCAGCCATCCCACACTCTATGCATCGTCTGTTAGCTGCAGTTACATTAGCTGTAGATCTCTCCAACCATGATTAAAAGGCTTATTTAATCTGCTTTGTTATTCAGGTCAGCCCATTCACATGCAGCACATTTTTAACCAAAACTTTTGAATTCTACAAGTCCATGAGTACATTGACCTGGGATTTTATTAAATTGTAAAGCACTGTAAAAATGGGAATGCTCAAAGTGTATATTGTAAATAGGCAACCTACAGCTGATAAATCATTGTTACAAGTGACTGCTTCCTGAAACATGACAATCATACCTTATTGGTGGGAGAAACACACTAGAACAGCAGTCAACCTTGCAGTTCTAAACGATTTACGTTTTCTCCAAGTCTGTGATGGTTTTCCGCCCACATTGTAAAGATGTGTTAAGGTAACCGGTGACTAAGAATTGTCTGCATATGCCTACGTGTGTGTGGGTGCATCAAGTGTCTATCAATGGTGCTATCAAAGTGACCATCATGGTGCTAAATCTAATTCACAGGTTCAATAATGGATAAATTAGCCTTACTGGTAGAACAACCAGTCTTTCGAGGCTTATTGTAGTCTGGAGAAAAAATAAAACTTCCTTCTGAGAAGTAAAACTGCTCTCTGATTCTTGATTAATACAGTTTATTTTAAATTGCATTATTAAAACCATTTAACTGCACACAGCAAAATAATGCAATTTATTGATTGTATATTCACGTTAATAGAAGGATAAGTGTCTGGGTGTCTATTCAGCTGCAGTGTCTAAGTCATTCCAACAGATGGTGTATCTCAAACATTTCTAATGACAAAATGCATTTACTACAAATGTTTGTGATGCACCATCTGTTGGAATGACAGATTCAGTGTCATACATTACAAAATACATTTCTACGGATGGCGCACTGTAAACATTAACATTGAGGTCTATGTTGATTACTTACATTTTAACCCATCTTTGGCGGGTAGCAGATCTAGTAACCCATATAAACAGGCAGCAGAACCAAAAGGACATGACTTCAGAGCGGTATATGCAAGGTTGAATAGAGAGTTTTAACCTAAGCTGAACTTTAGAATAAAATGTAGTATATAAACAAATAGTCAAAGTGAATGTAATTTTATATTCTGTACAGCAAAGATTTTAATTAAAATGACATGCAAGGTCATGGGTTGTTGGTAGAGTTATTTCTCAGAATGTCATTTTTATGGTTTAAAATGGATGTTGGGTGAATATAATTTTGATTGTTGATGTTGATGTGCTTCACAGTGTTTGGATTTAGGCCTTCCCAGCTGTCTTAGCTGCAACAAGTAGCTATTGGCCATGTCTGACGTTGTCATGTTGCACAGAGAATATTCTGCTTTTAGTACTTGTGTACTATTATCACTTATTCTGAAGCAGCCTCAAACCCTGTCTAATGTTGACTGCTACCTTGCCCCTTTAGAATTCAAAACAGGCTTTGACACCCTGCAGCCCTCTAAGCCATCTTAAAATCTGATGGGTAGATGGCTGGATGAAGGATGAACTGGTTATTCACTTGTTCTTGAAATGCTTTCCATCAGTAGCTGAGGCAAAGGAAATCGTGTTTGCCACCATTCTGTTACATATGAGGGTATGGTTATCTAATTCAATTTTAATTCAATTCACACTTGCAACCTATAGAATTTAAAATGACCCTGTTTTCTGTAGTGGATTTATTTTTAATATACTTACCCACACTTGTATTTTGGAAACAGAAAATACACAGTTTGTTTTAGGCAAGTTTTATCTTTTAATGTAGGAATGAAATTAGCTGCCATTGGTCCACTAATTCTGTGACAATTTAGACCTTTAGAAATTAGAAAGGCATTTTAAGGGGCTGTTTGGTCAGTGGTAGGACAGTCATATAAAAGTAAATCCTGCACATTTCTAAGCACCTCCATTGCTTATTATTGTTCAGCCTGCTTCTTCTACACCTGCTTCTTCCACTCTGGGACAAGAAACGCCATCAGGAGTCAGTCATATACCTGGGAACAGTCAGTTTCACTTTAATGTTGATTATTTTGACTAATTAACACAAATCACATGTCTTTGGTATGTGAGAAGAAAACCAGAGAGAGAACCCATGCAGAGAAATGCAAAATCCACATAAGGAAATTTAAACCCAGTCATCATAGAGCTGTGAGGCACCAGTGCAACTATTATGCCCTGATGTTGCTTTGGTTGTCATTTTCAATTTTTAATTTTTTTGGGTGGAATGCCAAAATTGCTGCTGACTGAAGGTGTTTTTTTAAAAAAAACTGTTATTGCAAATTAACTGCAACTTGAGCAGCCAGCTGTTATTTGTGTGGGAAAAATGCCTCCAGAGAGCAATGTGGCATGGCCTGTGACAGGAAACCTTTTATTCGGCTCCTCCAAAGCAAAGCTTCTAGGTCAGTGCTGATGGAGCCTGCAAGCCACTTCATTTGGCAAGCAAGTAATCAGTTTGAGTAAATGTTTGCGAAATTTCATAAATTTTATTTTTATGGAAAATTACCGTAAGCAGACAGAAATTGCACATTGCTAGCTTTTAGTTCAATGGCTACAGACAGCATTTGAATGATTAAGTTAATTTTGGGCAGCTGCATGGCAAACTTGGAATGGGGCATGAAAAGTAGAAACACTGCCCCAAAAGCAAGATAGGGATAACCTCAGTGGGCATTAAGGGGGTCTAATCACCACAATAGTCCATTGGGCTTGCAAAGTCAGCAACTCAAGATGGATGGGGGAGGCTGGGAATAAATGGACATAGTAGAATAGGTCATATGCACATTTTTTGGAGGCTACTCTTGTTCCTGAACCATCCTTCAGCGTCTTAAAGAGGTCATAAATGCAATTCTGGATATTTTCATTTTGCTCAAATTTGCAAATTTCACTTGATGATTGGGCTTCAGTAGCCTTCCAGACAGCAGAAAGGTTCATTTACTTCTTATATATATACAGTTATATATCCATGCTGCTGTGAAGAAGAAGAAGAAGAAGATACTGGCATTTGTTTTGGGACCAGCTTTGTAGTATGGCTCAGCATGGCTAATGTAATGCTTATTATTTTTACCCACAGGAAATATTTAAACAAAAATTTGCATCAACTAACCCACCACTTTTATACTTAATTCTGTTCTAAAGCATTTTGTTTTTTGTGTATTTTCCTTGCAGTTCTGTAGTAAGTCTTTAGGGGGAAACGCTTTTGTATTTCGATTTACATGTTTTGAATCTTTTATATAGAACTTGATAGTTATAGGCAAATTGTGATCGATTTGTGAATGATTCTTTTTGAACGAATCTTTTCAGTGAGTCATGGAAACTGGGTCACAAGTATGAATGAATGGACTCAGTGGAGCTCAAGAGCAGTGCTAAATGATACATGATACAATACAATACAATACAATTTATTTTTGAATAGGCCAAAATCACACAAGAAGTTCTGCAGTGGGCTTTAACGGGCCCTGCCTCTTGATAGCCCCCCAGCCTTGACTCTCTAAGAAGACAAGGAAAAACTCCCAAAAAAACCCTTGTAGGGAAAAAATCGAAGAAACCTTGGGAAAGGCAGTTCAAAGAGAGACCCTTTTCCAGGTAGGTTGGGTGTGCAGTGGGTGTCAAAAAGAAGGGGGTCAATACAATACACAGAACGGAACATATCCTCAATACTGTATAAAAATAAAAAATGTACGTATGGAGCAGAATTTAACAGTAGATGATATCACATGATATGATTTGGATTTGTTTAGAGTCCTGGAGACCTCAGCCATCAAGCTGCCTCCCCCATTTGGCCATTCCACAGCTGAAACAGCGCTGGGCCAGCCAATCTGATGAAAGGACCCCTCTACCCCACGATTCCTGCGATCCTCCATCAGGGATGACATTACATTAGGCAGGCAAAACAACTTGGCAGGTGGGCCGTGGCACCAAGTGCCACATTTGAGTACCACATGATGCCATCTGCCTCTTTCTTTTAGATGTTTAAAGCACATGTGAAAGTACCACACATCTGATTCTTGCTAGTTCTAACAAAATCATCATCAGCAAACAAGGACCGTGCCATTTATAATTCTCTCGTTCATTATACAAATACAACACACTAACAACACATTTATATTACAAGGTTTTGTTTTGTACCGCTCATTATCAGAAGATGTAAACATAATGTCTATCTCCTTCCTGTTTCGCTGTCACTGTGCATGCTGGGTGGTTGTTTCGCGTGTTTGCAAGTGTGCCTCTTGGTGGACGCGGTGCGGTGAGTGTGGTTTTTCTTTTTTCTTCTGATATTCTACATTCTTATTTCTATCTTTCTTTGGTGTAAACAGATAAAACTTGTTTTGTACTGAGTGGCTTAGGCCACGGCAGCCGCAATAGCTGCGAATCTTGAGCGTCTAAGCCGCCGCCATGGGATTAAACTTTTATCGGAGGAGTTTGTCCCTTTGGAGGCGGGGGTTTTGGCGGTAGGCGAAGTGATAGGCTGTGAAAATATCAAGTCGGCTTCACAAATGAGCGGGTCCATCGTTGTTTTTTTGAGCTCTGTGGATTTAGTTCCCATTGTGGTTGAGAAAGGGGTTGTTATAAATGGCTCCTTTGTACAGGTTTCCCCTTTAGCCGTCCCGTCACGCAGAGTGACAATTTCGAATGCGCCGCCATTTCTCAAGAACGAAATTTTAGCAAAAGAGTTGGAGCGGCATGGACGTTTAGTTTCAAAAATTCGACATATTCCTTTAGGCTGTAAATCGACGGATTTAAAACATGTCTTGTCTTTTAGGAGACAAGTTTATATGATTTTAAACAGAATGGATGATGAATTAAATGTGGCTATGAAGTTTAGAGTGGAAGGTTTTGATTATGTGATTTTCGTCACTTCGAACGAAATGAAATGTTTTGGGTGCGGGAGTGAAGCCCATTTAATTAAACAGTGTCCTGAGAGACAACATGGGCACAAGAAAACTGACCATGCAGACAAAGAAAAAGAGGGGCAGGAAGTGGAAGGTCGTCAGGTAGTGGCTGATGGCGCGGAGGCGCAGGGTGTTAAGAACATAACTACCCTTAGATCTGAAGGGCTGGAGGATCAGGTGCCTCCCAGAGATGAGCCGAATGAAGGCGGTAACGAGACGGTAGGTCAAACAACAGCTGTAGCAGAAAGTGTGTGGGGAGACATTGACATGGACGAGGGAGGCAGCAATCAGCCTGAGGAAAAAAGTGAATTTAAACGCCCTGCTCAGAAGAGGCAAGGTGAAAGAGAAGAGCGGGCAAGTAAGAAACTTGTTTTAAGTCAGGGCTCGGGGGTCATTGGAGAGGATCCCGCCTATGGTCCTTGTCAGGAGGATGTTCCCGTCTTCGCGGAGACGGCCGATGACGGTTCAATTGCGGGGAATGTCGGGGAAGAGACCGATGACAGTAATATCTCTGATGGGTCTGCTGCCTCGGAGCCCCCAGAATTAAAAGCCAGGGGGGTTTACAGCGCTCAGAGTGTGAAAGAGTTTTTGGTGAACACCGCCGGTAAAGAGGGGGTGGACGTGGCTGAGTTTTTCCCAGACATTGAGCTCTTTATATCGTCTGTCCGCGGGTTGCGGCGGGACAAAGCAGCCTCCGCGATGTTTGATGTTAAAGAGTTCGTGAGGCTCAAGAACTTAACCAGCAAACTGAGGAAACAGTCCAATTTAAACACCTCCTAATGGCTAAGCCCCCTGTTAAATCCACTCCACAGTATTTGTGGTGGTCCCAGTGTTTCATTGTGTGTTCATCTTTATATTCAGGTATCATGACAAGTGTACAAATAGGAACCCTAAATATTAATGGGGGAGAAGTCCTGATAAGAGGGTCGCACTTTTTGATTTTATAAGACAAAAAGATTTGAATGTTACCTTTCTACAAGAAACTCACATTGATGAGCAAAATCAGTGGGAGTGGAGCAGGGATTGGAAAGGGGACATTTTTTTTAGCAATGGGACAAATGTTAGTGCTGGAGTGGCCATTTTATTTCTTGGTGGGCTGCAAGTAGAAGTTTGCAGGACTGATGAGTTGGTGAAAGGGAGACTCTTGAAAGTGACAGTAAAACTTCAAGGCAGTGTTGTCACTTTCATTAATGTGTATGCCCCGAATGAGGGTGAGGAGAGGCTCCAGTTCTTTAACAAATTAAGAGAGCTTTTATCAAAGTGTGACCCTGAGGAAGTGGTGGTGTTAGGAGGGGATTTTAATTGTACACTTGACTCAAGGATGGATAGAAACAATGGACTGGAACCGCACCCTCGCTCAGCGCGAGCTCTGGGAAAAATAATTAAGGACGTTGGGCTGGAAGATGTATGGAGGTCAAAAAATGGGGCCTGTTGGCAATACACGTGGGGGAGGACGAGTGGAAACACGATCTCAATGGCGAGACTCGATCATTTTTACAGTTTTAAGCACCTGTTAGGTTTATTTAAAGTGTGCTCTATTGTGCCTACTGGTTTCTCCGACCACAGTCTGGTGTGTTGTTCATTTCTTTTTAACACGTACAGACCCCGTAGTCCATACTGGCATTTTAACACACTCCTCCTCAAAGATCAGAATTTTAAGGAGTTGTTTGTTCATTTCTGGGGAGGTTGGAAGGCTATGAAGAAGGAGTTCACCTGCTTACAACAGTGGTGGGAGGTTGGGAAGAGTCACATCCGGGCTTTGTGTCAGGAGTATACCAGAAATGTCACCAAAGTATTGCGGTCAGAAATGGCAGCTCTGGAATATCAAATAGCTGAGCTTCAACAACAACTAGAGGAGGGTCCAAATGAGCAGCTGCAGGCGAGCCTGACTACTGCTAAACTGGGGTTGGCCCACCTGCTTGAGACCAGGGCTCAGGGGGCTTTAGTGAGGGCCCGCTTTCAGCGGTTGACTGAGATGGATGCACCAACGCAGTACTTTTTTGGTTTGGAGAAGAAAAACTCGCAGAGTAAACTCTTACATTGTATAAGAACACCCGATGGCAGAGAGACACAAGAGCCCAGTGAGATAAGGCAGGTGGTCCATGAATTTTATGAACGTTTGTTTGCTGCAGATGGAGATGGTGGCAGTGAAGACCAACAGGCCTTTTTGCAGGACTTACCGCAACTTCCCAACGCAGACGTGGCAGATCTAAATAGTGAAGTGACCTTCGCAGAACTCACCAAAGCCCTGGGACAGCTGAACACAGGGAAGGTCCCGGGAATCGATGGCATTCCAGTGGAATTTTACAAAGAGTTCTGGGATGTCATTGGTCTGGACTTGCTAGAAGTGTTTCGGTGGAGTTTCAAAAATGGTTTGTTACCTCAAAGCTGCTGTAGAGCTGTGATCACGTTGCTGCCGAAGAAGGGAGACTTGTGTCTCATTAAGAACTGGCGGCCAGTGTCTCTCTTATGCGCAGACTATAAAGTTCTCTCTAAAGCCTTAGCCAACAGGATGGTCCAAGTTTTAGGGAGACTGGTGCATCCTGATCAGAATTACTGCGTGGCTGGCAGGTCCATTTTTAATAACATTTTTTTAATTCGGGACATTTTAGCTGCTGCAAAACTGTTTGGTTTTCGGACTGGTCTTATATTTCTTGACCAGGAAAAAGCTTTTGATAGGGTCAGTCACTCTTTTTTATGGAATACCATGAAGGCTTTTGGGTTTGGGGAGTCTTTTATTAATTATATTCGATTACTTTATAGTGACATTTCTGGTATAATCAAGGTCAATGGTGGTTTGTGCGCACCTTTCAGTGTCAGAAGAGGAGTCAGACAGGGCTGCTCTTTGTCCGGTATGTTGTATGCTCTGGCGTTGGAACCTTTCCTGGTGCACCTGAGGAAGGTGCTGACTGGTCTCACCATCCCCAACTGCAACATGGACCCTGTGAAAGTCACGGCTTATGCTGATGATCTCGCAGTTGTCATCTCAGGCCAAAAGGATTTGGACAAACTAACTGACTGTCTGCGGAATTACAGTAAAGCGTCATCGGCCAAAATTAACTGGAATAAAAGCAGTGCAGTGCTGGTTGGGAACTGGACAGGATGTAGTCCTCCTCGACTGGAAGGGGGTCTGCAGTGGACCACTGGGGGTTTCCTGTACTTGGGAGTCCACCTCGGAGATGACCACTACATCCAAAAGAACTGGGAGGGTCTGTTGGACAAGGTTACAGCTCGGCTCGCTAAGTGGAAGTGGATACTCCCTCAGTTATCTTATAGAGGACGGATGCTGGTAATTAATAACCTGGTGACCTCCAGCCTGTGGCACAAATGTATTTGTCTGCAACCTCCACCTGTGCTTGTTCAGCAGATACAAGAAGCAGTCATGGATTTCTTTTGGAATGGTACCCATTGGATACGGAAGGGCGTTGTATTCTTGCCGTTGGATGAAGGCGGACAAGGACTTATTGACATTACCAGCAGGATTGCTGCTTTCCGCCTTCAGACTATTCAGAAACTGCTGTACCCTGTTGAGCAGAGCCAGTGGATGAACTTGGCCATACTTTTCTTTAAACAGGCCAGGCATATGGGACTTGGTAAAAGTTTACTGCTCTGCCATTTTGATAAGATTGGGACTTTACATGTGCCAGAGTTTTATAAAAGCCTTCTAGCAGCGTGGCAACTGCTGTCGATCAAAAAGGACTGTGATGACCTTTCCTCTTTTTGGGTCCTTAATGAACCGCTGCTCTACAATCCTGCTGTTGGCACTGCTACTGGACTTTCTGAAAACTTTATTCATCATTTCATAATACATAGAATAACCACAATAAAAGACATAATTGACTGGGAAAATTACACTTGGAAAAGTGCACAGGTGGTAGCAGAGGAGACAGGAGTGCACTCAGTGCGCCTCATGGAGAAGTTTCTGTGTCGGATACAATCATCACTGGACAGGGAATCCATGACACTCCTGCACAGAATGTTCACCTCACGATTGAAACCAAATGATGAAACACCTTTTCCAACGCTTACTGTATCTCCAGCTGTTGAACTGAGGGACAGTGAGACTGAAGTTTTAGCCTTACGTTCTCGAGGCGTTATCTCTGCCTACGGTGCCAGGGAAGCAGCTCTACAGGATCTGCGTGAAGGTGAACAACCTGGAACAGCTGAGGACACGAAGACACGACACACCTTGGAGAGACAAACTCGGAGCCCCTCAAGGACTGAACCCCGCCTGGAGGTCGTTGTACAAGCCACCATTGGCCAGTAGGGTGGGAGACCTGCAGTGGAGGTTGGTGCATGGGATATTAGCAGTGAACTCCTTCTTATCGATTATATGTCCGGGGGGGTTCTGATTGCTGTCCTTTTTGTGGTCTGAGGGAAACTGTGTTTCATGCTTTTATGTACTGTGAGAGACTCAAGACCCTCTTTAGTGTTATAGAAAGAATAGTAGAAGGGCTGGGGGTCCCGTATAATGGCATGGTGTTTGTGTTTGGGGTGAGAATTACACGACAAACAGGAGAAAATATGAAATTAATTAATTTTATTATCGGACAAGCTAAACTGTCAATATGGAAGACCCGTAAAAAACAAAATTACTGGGAGTGGGACTGAAGACGTTGTTGTTTTTTTTAGAAAAGTGTGTGAAAGTAGAATATTAGTGGATTTTAATTTTTATAAGTCTACAAATAATTTAGCACAGTTTAAAGAAGTGTGGTGCATAAATAATGTACTTTGTAAATGTGATGAAGATTATTATTTACAATTTGTGCTCTGATTTTGGTGTTTTGTTTTTTACTTATTTATAACTTTGGGATAATAAAGAATATGAAGGATAAGTGGGATTGGAGGGTGGAAACAATGGGAGGGATTAGATAAATATATATATAGATTTTATTCTAAAGAACAATTTGAGTATGTAATGTTTAGAAACTGAATATTCATAAATAGGAATGTGTGTATATGTTTTCTGTATGACTTAAGATTGAGTTTTCGTTTACTGTTATGATTTATTTTCTGTGTTTATTAAATAAAGTTTGTTTTTAAAAAAATAAAAAAAATCTATCTATCTATCTATCTATCTATCTATCTATCTATCTATCTATCTATCTATCTATCTATCTATCTATCTATCTATCTATCTATCTATCTATCTATCTATCTATCTATCTATCTATCTTAACCTGCCTGTGCTTTAATGACATTTATATATTACTCTATAGATTGTATTTTACAGAGTTAACTCTGGGAACAAGTTCACCATGACAAGAAAGTTGTTTTGTGAAATATGCCTCATTGTTGTCCAAACTCATTTAAACCATACAGGGAACCTTCCAAAGACACACAAATGGTAACTATAAATTTGGCACAGTGTGAGAAATTGTGGGCGTGTGTGAGAGCGCCATGAGATGATTTGGTTTTCTTTAACACGGTAGTTTATTTTGGATGGCACACTGGTGTGCTTTTTAGTACTAGAGCTCCAGGAACCAAGGTTCAGTCCTTTCTGATTTTCTAATGATGTTCAGCTCTGACATAACAATGGCATCTTAAGTGGTAATACATAACATTCTCACTTCAGGGTCATGGTGGGTTCAGGGCACAATCTGACAGCATCAGACATAAAACAGCCATAAACCCTGGGCTGGGTAACAGTCTGTAATTGTCCGTTTTAAATTGGACAATTATGAATGAAAATGGGTTTGTCATGTGAACAAATGCTGGGGTATGAATCCTGCCTCACATCCAGTGCTGGTAGGGTAGGCTCCGGCTTCCCACAACCTTGCAATGGACACAGTAACATTGCAAGATTAATGCTTGATTTTTGCAATTAAATGTACAATTTAGATATTTCCAGAGTTATTAAGTTAAGGCAACTACATCAGGAGTTTACAGTGCAATATTGTTTTTTGACAATCAGCATATATTTATTAATTTGAGAAAGAGGTGCAAGATATAACAATTAAAACTTAATCCATTTGATGTACACATTCTTACTTTGGGATAAAAATAAAAGTGTTTAGATATGTTTTATACTGTTACTTTTTGTTATTGTTGTTTTCTAAGTTTAAACCCCAATTTGATTATTGCCTGTGTGTAGTTTGCATGTTCTCCTTTCCTCCTGTGTCCTAAAGAACTAAACGTTAGGCTGTTTGAGTGTGAGTGTGTTAGTGTGAGTCTGAGTGGGAGTGTGAGCGCAGCTCTCCTTAGGTTGGTCCTACCTCTCTTCTCAAAACTGCCAGACTCCACCGGCCTGAATTAGATTAAGCTTGTAGGGAAAATGGTTTAAAGGACATGTTTAAGAAAGGAAAGGTTAGTTTATTTATAGCAGTTCTGGTTTGTTTTTCAAATAAACAGGTCATTTTGTTCCTCTGTAATTTTAGGTGACATTATGTGAAAATAATTTATGTCAAAAATGTTTTAATATTTATCAGGTAATTCAAGGGCTGCGGTAAAAATAATATGCTTATTAGAATAAGTCATTTTCTGCATGGCTTTATGATGATGTTTTCCATTTTGTGATTTCCATCGTTTTAAATCAATGTATTTCAATTTTGTGGCCGTCAAACTTACCCATGCGGTGAAATAAAAGCTGATTTCCTATCATGGCTCAGAATAAAAATTCTACGCTAAATATTTTGTTATGGGTACTAAAACCTTGAATCAAATGGACACTGCACTAAGTCATTGTAATTTTTCAAGGGTTCTGTAATTATAGATGGACATAGCATATGCTGTGACTGGTTTATAATTCACCTTTCTTCTTTTGAATCATATATTGCAGCCTTCATGAGTCCTTATTTCCCCAAGATTAAAATAATTAAGCAGTGACAATGTAAATAAGAATAGTAGGATGACCCCTCCAGCTGATGATCTTGTCTTCTGTCGTCCTTATCCATGCAGCAGACCTGGCCCAGTGGGACACAACAGATTTTGCTTCCTCCAGCCTGGCAACAACTGACAGGAGTGGCAGCTCACACTTCTGTGCAACATGCAGCGGTCATCTCTGAGAGCATGGCTGGGACCCAGCAACTGGCTGACTGGAGGTAGGAGGGGGGCAGTTCATTTTGTCTTGGTTCGGTGGGAGCCATTGGGAAAGAGACTTCACTGTATTAGCAAACAGGGTTTTCTTTTAAAATAGTAAAATAAAATAATAACAGAAAAATATGATAATCACTCATCTTTCAATACGAAGCATTAACTCCAAAGTGTTGTTAACAATGTGCGTCTTTCATCAATCTAAATCTGAAAATTGCTTGAATTTGAAAATGCAGTATAGAGAAACAGAGGTGTCCTTTTATACAGCGGTTGAATGGGATTTGTTGTGTCTGCTGCCACCTAATGGCCCACCTTGAATAGCAACACAGAGCAGGTTTCTCACAAGTCACTTTTTTTTGCTGAAGTTTACTAGTATATACAGTCTTTATGTTTTTCTCTCCTCTCTTTTTCCTTACTTGTATCACAAAAACAGCCTCATGTTGCTGGAATGATCTGACATAGAACTTTTGTATGAATTACCTAAGAAGTCATAAAGCTTGGGATAATTGTGTTTCCCAACTGTATAAATCGTATTGTTGTCATTGATACCTCACCTCATTTCTGCCATAAGGGCCATTAATGCAAGTTATTTTGCGGGAGATCTTACATGCATGCATTAAATACACAGTAATCACACTATGGGTCTCTCATTTTTGTGATACGCTTTTAATCCTGCGAAAGGCTACATTTTAGTAGTTATTCTCAAGAAGATATTCATCACAGACACCAAGAAAGGAAGGATCCACTGCAGGAAGGGGCACCAATCCAACACAGGGCACACTCACACATACCACCGCTCACTCATGCCAGGCCAAATTGTGTTTAGATACTGGAGAAAGCAAGAGTATGGAAACAATCAGGCAGACACTGGGAGAACATGCAAACTCCACACAGGTAATGGACGGGCTGGAATTTGAAGCCAGATTGTTGGTGCTATCAGGGTATCAGCGCTAAACATTGTGCCAAAGTAGTAATCATGGATTAATTACAAATTAGATAAGGAGAAAGTAAACACATAGAATTAACAGTGTGTAATTTCAGATTTACTTGAGGCATTGATCAATGTAAGTACTTCTCTTGAAAATGTGAATCAGATGAAAAACAGCGGAGCAATTCCAGCATCAAGCAAGCAACAATATTTGCTTAAGCAGGCCGATTTTCTCAATTCAAAAACAAAGAACTGATTAATTCCAGAGATCTTTTAAGAGTTTTTTTGGCAAGAATAATAATTATTGGTAATTCCTCAGTTATTCCAGAAGTCAAATGGTAGCTATCCATTTATCCATTCATTCAAAAACTGTCTAGACTGAGAATTTTGGCAAACAGCATTCTGAAACACTCAAAAGCATTTGAAGTGGATTTTAAAAATGATTTTTTTCCTCATACAATCTATGCTTCTGTTCATGATCCGGGCTGACTTTGACATCCTTAGAAGTCTGTTTCCAAATTCACACTTGTAAAGCCCTCCTGGCACATATTTCAGTATTGGGGAGAATGTATTTACTGAAGGCGAAAGGCTTCTCTTCACAGTAAAGAAAGTTTTCAAAAATTGACTTGACAGAAAAATGAGACATAAAAAACTTTTAAGGGAAGGTTCTACATGTGGAGGTTGTGATCTGCTGGTAAGACAACCATCATGAGCTCTGCCAAACCTAATGGGGGCCTGGGGAGTAACCTTTAAAGACACACCATTTTTATTTTCAAGATTCATATAATCAACAAGGTTGATTTTAATACAAGCATTAGTTCATTGTAATAAGTGATGATACTGTTGCAGAATGATATAAAAGTTATTAAAAAAATGAAATCTCAAGCCACTTGCAAAGCACAAACATGGTTTGATTGTCCTCATTCTGTAATTAAAAGTGTGACAGACATCATGTACAAATGTAGAGTAAACTTCAGCAGCTCATGAATTAATATTAATCAAGGACAAAAATGTTGAACATTTATACTCAAGCTTTATAACACATGGGTGAGGCCTCATCTTGAGTACTAGGCTGATTTCAGGGCTACAGGGAATGTATTATGAAGAAAGATTAAAAGAGCTGAGCTTTTTCAGTTTAAGAAAAAGGAGATCAAGAGGTGACATGATTGAAGGGTTTAAAATTATGAAAGGAATTGGTACAATGGATCAAGACTGTTATTTTAAAATGATTTCATCAAGAACACAGTTGGAAACTTGTTAAGGGTAAATTTTGCACAAACATTAGGAAGTTTTCTTTACACAGAGAACCATAGATACATGGAATAAGTTATGATGACAGCAGGACTTTATAGACTTTCAAAACTATTTTTTTTAGAAGAATTAAGTGGATAGGACTGGCGAGCTTAGTTGGACTGAATGGCCTGTTCTCGTCGAGATTGTTCTAATGCAATCTAAGGCTCTATTGTAGGCACGGAGCTGTACAGTTTGACATCCGTGGCAGAGCGACGGGCACTGAGCAGGCTCCTGTCAATCATGGAGAATCCACTGCATCCACTAAACAGTGTCATCTCCAGACAGAGGAGCAGCTTCAGTGACAGACTGCTGTCAATGTCCTGCTCCACTGACAGACTGAGGAGATCATTTCTCCCCCACACTATGCGACTCTTCAATTCCACCCCTAGGGGGTAAACATTAACATTATTCAAAGTTATTGTCTGTTATACCTGCCTCGCACTCTCCACCTTGCTTTTTTTTTTTTTTTTTTAACTTGCACTGTGTTTTTATTGCTCTTTAATTGGTATTGTTTTTATCAGTATGCTGCTGCTGGAGTATGTGAATTTCCCCTTGAGGATTAATAAAGTGGGTGGCACGGTGGCGCAGTGGGTAGCGCTGCTGCCTCGCAGTTGGGAGATCTGGGGACCTGGGTTCGATTCCCGGGTCCTCCCTGCGTGGAGTTTGCATGTTCTCCCCGTGTCTGCGTGGGTTTCCTCCGGGCGCTCCGGTTTCCTCCCACATTCCAAAGACATGCAGGTTAGGTGGATTGGCGATTCTAAATTGGCCCTGGTGTGTGGGTGTGTTTGTGTGTGTCCTGCGGTGGGTTGGCACCCTGCCCAGGATTGTTTCCTGCCTTGTGCCCTGTGTTGGCAGGGATTGGCTCCAGCAGACCCCCGTGACCTTGTGTTCGGATTCAGCTGGTTGGAAAATGGATGGATGGATTAATAAAGTATCTATCTATCTATCTATCTATCTATCTATCTATCTATCTATCTATCTATCTATCTATCTATCTATCTATCTATCTATCTAATGCTGTACTTCTCTAATTTTCTTTTTTTCTTCTTATCCGTGCTGACAGGTTTGTTTCATGTTTGCCTGCACCCTTAAAAGGTTGTTTAATGTTTTACCTTGCACAGTTTGTATTAGCATGGAGTACAGTTTGCAAGTCAGCACATACTCAGATGTTTTATGTGGACATCATGTAGCACAATGATTCAACAAGCACATAAACTAGGTTTGATTCCAGGCCCAGACACTGCCTATGTGTAATTTGCACATCTTTCCCATGTCTGTATTGCTTTTTCACAGGCTTTCTTGTAAGCAAACATGGGGAAATTAACAGGCAAATCATAACTGGCCCACTCACAAAAATGGTGCACTGACTTATGACGGCTTCTATTACTAAAGGCTAGCCCAACATCTAGATGAGCGGGTCCCACAAATGAATGGATAGATTGAAGAAACAACTAATTAAATGAGGATTAATGAATAATTAACTTGAAATAAGCAACAACCTAATTTTATGTAAAGGTTTCATCTACATCTTAGAGTTGGACAACCAAAATACACACAATAAAATATGAGCAAGTCAAGAACAAATATGGAATTTATTGCAGCATGTATAGTGCAGTACCATAGTTAATCTGAAGGCTACACACTGAGAGATGGTTGATATCTTCATTTATTACCATCAAGAATTAGAAAGAAAGCCAACATGTTTTTTATAGAGGTGAAAGCATTAGACTAGCTGAGACGTACTCAAACGAAGGTATTACATGGTACACTTCTTCTTCTTCTTTCGGCTGTTCCCATTAGGGGTTGCCACAGCGGATTCTTCCATATCTCTCTGTACTCTACATCTTGCTCTGTTACACCCCTCACCTGCATGTCCTCTCTCACCACATCCATAAACCTCTTAGACCTTGCTCTTTTCCTCTTCCCTGGCAGCTCTATCCTTAGCATCCTTCTCCCAATATACCCAGCATCTCTCCTCTGCACATGTCCAAACCAACGCAATCTCGCCTCTCTGACTTTGTCCTCACAGGTGGCACAGTGGTAGTGCTGCTGCTTTGCAGTAAGGAGACTGTGGAAGATTGTGGGTTCGCTTCCTGGTTCCTACCTGTGTGGATAGCGCTTTGAGTACTGAGAAAAGCGCTATATAAAATGTAATGAATTATTTGTCTCCCAACCGTCCAACTTGAGCTGACTCTCTAATGTCCTCATTTCTAATCCTATCCATCCTTGTCACACCCAGAGCAAATCTTAGCATCTTTAACTCTGCCACCTCCAGCTCTGTCTCCTGCTTTCTGGTCAGTGCCACCATCTCCAACCCATATAACATAGCTGGTCTCACTACCGTCCTGTAGACCTTCCCTTTCACTCTTGCTGATATTCATCTGTCACAAATTACTCCTGACACTCTTCTCCACTGATTCCACCCTGCCTGCACTCTCTTTTTCACCTCTTTTCCACAATCACTGTTACTCTGTACTGTTGATTCCAAGTATTTAAAGTCATCTTCACCTTGGTTGTATTAAATGGTACACTAGAGAACACAAATCTTAAGAGAGGGCAAAGCAAAGCCGAGACCAGGAACACAGGACGTCAAGGGCAAAGGAAAAGACAGTTTAAGAGACGCAAAGATGTCTTTTAACAGTTTGGACTAATAAATGGGCAGCCTACTTAAGTCCATCACTCCATAAATACAAAGCCTATTTAATAAAAAGGGCATCCAAAAAAGATTCTTGTAGAAGCAAGAGATGGTGCTGTACTTTACACTCAGAGCTTCACCCATCTTGTGTTTATAATTAATATTCTGCTTGCCTGCTTAACATTAAATTGCCAGCTGCTTGGCTAAAGTACAGGAGCGTATATATGGTTATGGCATGTAGCAAGAGAATTATGCCAACACTGGATTGTCGATTTTTTTAAATTAAATTCATAGTACATAAAAAACTATGCAGTCTTGCTGTAACAATATACCACTTTACAGAGAAAGAAGCATACATATTAACAATTCTGTAAGTGAAATACTTGCCATCATGTGATTCCCTTAAAATCAGTAGTCATGTCAATCTTCACAAATGGTATTCTTTGCTTAATTGCTTCTCTCAAAGTGTGTATAAATGAAATATAACTGTTCAGATCTGTCAGAACCAATTTTAGATTGAAAAGCAAAAATTTCATTTCATATTGATAGTGAGCCCATTCCTTCATTTCAGAGCAATCTTATTTTTCAGCCATTCCCATCCATGTTTGTGCCACTTGCCAAACATCTCGGCTTTCTCAGAAACCTTTCTGTGGGATGTTTATAGGAGGTTTTATTGCTTTATGTTTGTTCTGCAACATTTTAGATCATCAACGTGCTCATTGACTTTCTGAGGAAGAGACCATGTCTTTATCCCAGGTTTGTGTACACGTTGGTACTACAGAGGCCTGCAGATGGGAGCAAGATGGGTGTTTTTATTGAAATAAACTGATTATCTCTTGTTTTTTAAGCTGCTACATTACATACATGTGTGTTGCCTGTTGTCATGTGATACACAACTCCACCCTTAAAATAGTTTTGTAAAAATATGAAAACATCATCAATTGAATTCAAATTCAGATTAAGAACCCTCTTTCATACTACATTATACTTATGTCATTCTGTTGCAAGCAAGGTCCTTTTTATTTTAGTGTTACTATATTTGTACTCTACAATGCATTTCTAATACCTTTTTCACTGATTGCAAGCTTTACAAAACCCTTAGTAACAAAGCAGAATGTAAACATTAATTTTGTATTAATTAATGTTTAATTTTTAATTTATTGACTTTTAATTAATTTGACTATTTCCTCAAACAATGGCATGTGCTAATTTTTCAGACAACTGCAGATTTGTGGTGGAAATGTATTTTAAAGGTTAAATAAGCTATGTATTGACTACATTACTTGCTTTGCTACAGTATGCTGTTAGAAATGTCCACAAAACACATTCAAAGAAATAATAACATTAGCTTGTTTCATTGAGTCATTAGCTAGAAATTCACATTTCTGATGAAAAATATTCATTCTTTTTCTAAAGTGACCTCCCAGTCAATGGTCATAAAAGAAACTGAGATTTATTCTAGCAGCAATACGTACAGAACCGGGATGAGCCCTTGATAGAATTACAGTCATTTGCCCTGTAAATTCATTCTCGGTTACTCACTGTTGGGGACATTTAGAGTATCCAGAAGACCGGACAGCTTGTCCATGGGCTGGGAAATTAAACTTTAATTCAAGGGGAAACCCAATCAAAAATGAGCAGAACATTCAGGCCTGCACTGACAGAAAATTCAGAAGAAATAACCTACTCTTAAAAATCTGTGATAGAAATTTGAAGTGTTCATTAATTTGTCCATTCATTTATTTTCCAAGCCCTCTTAATTCAAAGTTTAGGGTTGTCAAGGTCAGAGTCTATCCAAAGAGCAACTAATACCAAATGTGATCCAAGTCCAGATGGAGCACTAGCCTTTCACGCAGCACACTGACACACACTAACATGATGACAATTTAGAGTCATCAGTCAACTTAAATTATTCATTTTTCTAAAGTAAGTGAAAACTGGAGTACCTAGAGATACATAGACTCAGTGAGAACATAGCAACTTAATTTGCTCAATTTGACTTATTTTGTATGAACATTTCTTTTGCAAATAATTTAATTAGGGCTGTAATTTGAACATTGGCTTTGCGGTATGCCAATGCCATAAAGATTTGTTCAAGTTTTATTTGAAAAAGCATTTATTCCAGTTGTGAATTGCCTGCTTAAAAATATATTCTGTCTTGTGTCTTTCAGAAATTCCCATGCACACAACAGCCACTATAACCCGATCATGCAGCAGCCCACGTTGTTAGCAGGTCATGTGACGCTACCTTCCTCTCAGCCTTTGAATGTGGGTGTTGCCCATGTGATGAGGCAGCAGCCAGCTAGCAGCACCTCTTCCAAAAAGAACAAGCAGCACCATATGTCTGCCAGGTGAGCACACTCCAGAATTGAAACTCTGGTCTTATTTATCTATAGCAATGACAGACTCTTCAGATGCAAAGTGATATTCTGTTTATGGGTTTAAGAAAATCCTCTTTAAATATGAATCCTCTGTATTTGTGATCAGGATACGTTTTCCTTGTAATTTTAACCATGTGGAAATTGCTTGCATGTAGTTCACACTGCTTTAATTCTTATTTAAGTGCAGATATGAACCCGAAATGGCAGGTAATACTTGAACTTAAATAATCAGTAATCAGTATTAACTGTGAGTTGAGCAGCAACATTGATTGTGAAATAAAATTTTTGTAATATTTCTTCCATGTTGATTAAGAGTGTATACTTGTAAAATTGAGAAAATGATTGAATAACTGCATATACTGTATATATATATATATATATATATATATATATATATATATATATATATATATATATATATATATACATACATATATATATGCATATATTTTTAGATAATCAGAACAGATCCCCAGTGCACCATCAGCATTAACTAATATATGGTTACAGATAATTGATGATGAAATGGACGAAAATTATGGTTTTCCTATTTACTAAGACATTTGCATATTTCCACTTAACTCCAGACTCAATTTTCACTTTAAGAAAGCTGATACAGATCTTTCTGAGATAGAGATTTATAATAGAGAGGTATATCTTTGTGCTAAAAATTTGCTCTTAAAAAAGGGTATTACACACTTTGAACATGTTCTGTTTATTTAAACACAATATTTCCTACTTATATTGGAGAGAGAGAATGGGAAACAATCAGTTTTTATCACCTAAGATTAAGCGCTCAGGAAGCAAATTATGCACTTTATTTACTGGGATCCTTTGCGTACAATGAAGGACAAACTTCTGAAATCTTCTGTACTGGTAAACTCATTTTCGCGGTTTATACACAAAAGCCAAAGTGAAGGTCTGCAAGTTTTATGGGCTATTTGGTGCCATCATTTTCTCTTTCTCATTATCATTTCAGAAACATGTCTGCCTATGAAGTATCCTCTTCCCAGGCAGTAAGCTCCCCACAGAGATCAAAGCGTGTAAAGGAGAACACTCCACCTCGCTGCACTGTGGTTCAGAGCAGCACCTCTACTTGCACCACATCTCTGGCATGCACCTGGGGGGAGGCCACTTCCAGCACCACACGAGAGCCCCACCAGCGGCAAACAATCGTCATACCGGACACCCCTAGTCCAGCTGTCAGCGTCATAACCATCAGCAGTGATACAGACGAGGAAGAGGAGCAGAAGCAGACCCTCACCAGGTTGGTATACAGCGTTCAATTATGATCTTCTTGCTGGCTGTAAATTTTAACATTTTTATTTTAAGGAGAGTTTTAAGGTACAACACTCAGTATTGGACACATTGTTAAAATGCAAAGAAACTGTCAAGATGACACTCTAAAACGTATTTGTGTGCTTGATGCATAACGGTACTAAATTGATTATTTAAATGAAAAACAGCACAAGGTCAGACATGCAGTAATTCCAGAGCCTGGCCAGAAATTACTTTTATAATGGAGTTTAAAGCCATTTTACAGCCAGGAAGACCTTGAGTCTTGAGACACAAGGAAATATCAGGTGAAAGTACAACTGACAGAAGGTTCTGCTCAAGCTTTGTAATGCACTGGTAAGGCCTTATCTGGAGTACTGTGTGCAGTTGTGGTCTCCAGGCTACAAAAAGGGAGTAGCAGCGCTAGAAAAGGTCCAGAGAAGAGTGACTAGGCTGATTCCAGGGCTACAGGGGATGAATTATGAGGAAAGAGTAAAAGAGCTGAGCCTATACAGTTTAAGCAAAAGAAGATTAAGAGGTGACATGATTGAAGTATTTACAGTTATGAAGGGAATTGGTACAGTGACTGTTATTTTAAAATGAGTTCATCAAAAACACAGGGACACAGTTGGAAAGTCGTTAAGGGTAAATTTTGCACGAACTTTAGGAAGTTTTTCTTTACACAGAGAACTATAGACACTTGGAATAAGCTACCAGGTAGTGTGGTAGACAGTAAGACTTTATAGACTTTCAAAACTGGAATTGATGTTTTAGAAGAATTTGTTGGGCTGAACGGTGTGTTGTCATCTGGATTGTTCTAATATTCTAATGTAAGAGAGAGAAGAAGAGAAAGAGATAGAAATGGTTTTTGACATCCCCCTTCTTGAGTTTTTGACTCATTATAATTTATACAAATAAGTTCTAGAGAGTAATCTATTCCACTACATAGACATGTACTTGAATTTTGTTTAGGATGTCCCAGATAGGCAGTGTAGGTTTTTTATACATGATTTGCTTTGCTACTTTATTTTATTTGTGTGTTCATTCCTTGATTGTTATTTTATTTAATGAAATGCAATTCTTGGCACTTTTATTGCCTCTCTTGTGTTTTTCATGGATGTGAAGGGTTGTCTCAGATCCCTGTTCCTTTCACTATATACTGTAGTATGCACCAGGGGGCACTTTTGCAATGTGATAGAAACTCAAGAATAAAGCCAAGGAAACCAAAAAAATTCAATATTAATATAGAAAAAGCACAGAGTTGGAATAACAAACATACAGAGTAACCAGAAAGAAACAAACGGTGCCTTTTTGCACCTTCTTAAACAGCTTGTTCAACCAGTCTACAAGGTGGAGTGGCTGTCCCATTTTCTTACAACAGTACTGCCTTATTTCTCATCCAGTTCTTTTCTGTTTACTTTGGTGTTTTCTTCTCCCACCAGTTGAGGGTTTTCCTCAACATAGATCTCAACTCTGCATTTACAGGGGGTCTAAACAAATGTGGGTCGTTAATGATCATGCTTAGGAATACTTTAACATATTATTAACAGTGAGACATACAAAAAATAGGTGTCTTTAATGGAATAGTTATTACTTTTTTTATTTCTTTCTATACTGTTCAACTTCTGTTCAATTCAGACTCCATGTGAAGTTTGCATATCTCACTGTGTTTGCATATGGTTTCCTGGGCTCTCTTGTTCTTTTCCACATCCAAAAGGCATGCAGATTAGGGTAACTGTAGCTCTTTAGCTGGATTGTTATCAAAAAGTTTAGATAAGTGCATGAAAACATGCAACCCACCCAGATTTGATTACCGTCTTCCAGTAATTAGGATTGGCTCTATCTTTCCAGATCCAGTATTGGACTAAGAATTGTCAGAAAAGCATGTTTTATTGTTTCATAAATGACAAAAGATCTAAGACTTTATTATTATTTGCAGTTTCCAAGCTGTATATCAGAAAATTACAAGTTATACTCTAATTATTTCATCAGACACTGTCATGTTATTCTACTTGTTTTTCAGTAGAGATGGTGGATGAGTTAGGCAGAATGAGATAACACATAAACAATAGGAGACTTAAATTATTGTTTGTTGTATTTTTACAGAAGTCCAGAACTTCATCGCTAATTGTTGTTCTGTTTTTTTTTTCATTCTCAGCAAAACATCAAAGCAGAGGAAGAACGTTATTAGCTGTGTCACAGTCCATGACTCCCCAGACTCTGATTCCTCAAGTAATAATAGTCCCTATGCTGTGGAGCACCGTTTGGGCCTTACTAATGGAAATACATATGACTCAAAGGCAACACTTGATACTCACTGCAATGGCAACCCTCGCACAATTATTATACCACCTCTTAAAACGCAGTCTAGTGAAGCTTTAACAGAGTGTGACAGGCTAGTATCAGGTAAGTATTGGCTCACTTATTTAGATGGCTAAAGTAACATTTGCAACACTCTCACTTGTTCACTAAAGGCAGATTTTTACATTAAAGTTTAAGTTTGTATTATTAATAATAGTAATAATAATGCATTTTATTTATAAAACTCCTGCAGAGCTTTAATGTCTTCATAGTATTTTTTTTTGTACAAAAATCTCTTTTTTTAACTCTGGTAAACCACAACTACAATGTTCTGAAGAAAACTGTGATTTGTTGGGTGAAGATACTATTATGTAAGACAGGCTTTATATGTTCTACAAAAAGCGCATAAAGTGAAATGAAGCACACCTAAATTAATAATTTCTTAGAAGAAGACTAATAATGCAAAGGTAAGTCAAACAGATAAATTGGAAGGCCAATTGAGTTTAGGGACACCATAGTAAAAATTAACTATTTGCAAAATAGATGTCCCCTCAAAATACAAAACAGTACACATCAGAAACTTACTCAGGAATAAGTACAGTATGTAACACATAGCCAAGCAAATAACCCCTAAATAATTCTCTGATCAAATTCTTATCATTGTTCTCTCTAACTCGGTGGAAGTGCATGGATTTCTTTTTTTACCCGAAATCACCACTACGTCTTCCCCCTCAGATATAAACATTCTTTCCTGTTGACGTTCATTCTCCAGAATCAGTAGTTTCCTGTAAAGAGTGATTCTTTTTACCTCAGGATGAGGAAGGCTATTTGAGCTTGTGAGTCATCACTAAGAAGCCCAAGGCGGCCATACTGCAGTACATTCTACGCAGAACACATGCGTAACCATCTCCTACTTCTAAAACACTGACACGGCTCGCTGCAGCCGCTAGCGTATAAACCAAAGCATATTATCACAGCTCTCTGTCTAAGTGCATCACACTGTTACGGTTCAATTCTTTTCATTTTTATTTTCGACTGCCAACTCAGAGAGAACCTATCGCAGTTATACAGGATAAGTGCAGCCTAAATAGAACACTACTTAACATTCATTAAATACACAAAACTATAGTCAACATGATTTCTTTCAATCTGTCGGAGCAAGACCCTTAACCTGCAATTACTTCATCCTGGCTATGACATTAATCTGCATTCAGCACCGTAAGCAGGTCCTCCAATTTCCAGGGAAAATTTGGGGGTTGGTGGCAGGACTGGCACTCCATCCACCATAAAAAAACCTCAGTGTTCCAGTGTGGTGCTGAGGTGTCACCCGCTGGTCCCAATCCAGGTGGTTTGTCGTGTGGTGGGTCCGGCAAGGCTCTATCAGCACATGCTCTCTACCTATCTGGGGTGGACAAATAAGGAACAAAGACAATAAGCTTTCCTTTTATTCTGATTAGGCCTTTGATATTATTTTTCTATTTTTCTGCATGGTAGAGGACTAGTACCTTGATACTAGTAGAAAGGCTTATTGTCAAAAGCAAAGCATGGGTCATATCCAAAATATTACATGCACAAATTATATTAAGAGTTTACTATGATCTTACTACCTGCGTTAAGTAAGCCTGGACTGAGTTAGCAATACACAAACAATACAGGTACAGTATCACAGTGATATAAACATCTGATTTCCAAGCGGAAAACTCACAAATAAAAGGATGCATTTGCCAATAGCTTTAGGCAAGCAAAATGGGCTGAACTGACTAGGAAACAGAACCTGTTAGTCAGTTGTATTCAACGACTGTTTATGCCAAGAGGCATAAAAGAACTAGCAGTAACAACAGATTGGTTGATCAGACAAACACAGTTCATCTTTGCTTTGCTGAATGAGTAACCTAATAGACATAAAACAAGTAATTACTTGGGCACCCACCATTTAGATGCACCTGCAGTGTCAAAGTGGCAAAACAGGTATGGATTATCTTCAGTAAATATGTAGACATCTTCCCATCAACCTGTTAGAAATGACACAACAAAACAAAAGAAGTTCAGGCAGACAAAAAATAACAACAAAATGTACTTGGACTTTTTTTTTCTGGTAATCCAGAACACCAGTTCACTCCTTTATTTAAACTAAAAAAAATCCTTTTCTAATTAAATAAAACAAAATGGTCTATTTAATGACAGTTTTCCTTTTTCTACCAAAAAAATTATTTTCTTTTTTTTGTAATTTTCATTTTTAAGGTATTTTCCTAAGTAGGAGCACCTCCTTCTGCTTTTCCAAAGTGCCAGTTACAACACTGGAAAGAAAAAATGTCTGCACATGTGCTAAAATGACTTTCAAGACCGTGCGGTTGATGTAAAATAAAATTATGTGGGTACAAAGACACAGGAAACAGGAAGTTAATGGGAAAAAAAGATAAAAGTGAAACAGGAAAAGAAAAGCCACCAGATCTGGTGCACATACTGTAACATGAGCAAGCACCCAAACCCACCAAAAATCTGACACTGTTAGAAAAAAAAAAAACATTCTGGGGCCCAGAAATCCTGGAGGCAATCTAAAAACAGGTGTAGTACGTTTTTGTTTTTTCACTTCAAGACAATAACTGCACCCATTAGGCCAAGCATTTTTCTCTTAAATGAATCAAGCACCTGAAGAGTGTCTTTTTAGTTTACTGTGAACACCCACTATTTCCATTGTCTTTTATAGCCAGTATGCATATCAAAACGATAATGATTTTAACACATAAATGCTAATCCCTTTTTTAATTGAGGTGAAAATAAACATAATTAATGTTTACAGAGTGGCATGTTGGTGATTAACTTTTATTAAAATTTCAGAATGAAAAACTAGAAATGTTGCTTTTGTAAACTACAAAGCAAACACTACTGAAGATTTATTTGTATGTATTACACAATGCAAGTGAATTAATTAAGCTCCTAAGCTAAATTAAGGCTACAGCAATACAACTGTGTTTTCATTTAAAAACTGTGTTTTTAAACTAAAGATATCTCCCTGCACACTAATATTTTCACATCATTTACAAAAGTATCTCCATCCACACTGAAATGACTGAAAACACAAATAAGGTTAGTTGTCCACCTACACTGGGCATGTGTACAGCATAGATGTCTTACCCAAAACTGAAGGAATAGTAATGTTGGCCACAGAAGTTTTGCAAAACTGTTACAGTCACTATTTGCCTTTTGTGTAAGTATGCAGCATTCAAACTCTGCAAGACACAATTTAAGTGCATAAAGGTAAGCAGCACAAGTTCCATGAAAAGCAACTCCTCTACGTTCACTATGTTGGAATATGTTTTTTCTTTCATCAAGGGTAACCAATCATGAAGTGAGATGTTGGGGGTTGAAAACATTGGGGTAGTATGAATAGAAGACTAAGGTCTGTGTTTTTTAAATGAAAATGTAGTAGTATAGAGTAGTTTACCAGCAGGAATTAGTTTATGAAGAAAAAAAACATTCAAAATAATGCATTCCTTTAATACAAATGCTGTAGAGAATCCAAATGACCGCCTCTCAGTTGCTGATTTGTGCAAAGTACTCTTTTTCTATAACCTGTCTGTTTTTTTATATTTAGGCATTAAAACAAAGCACACAAAGAGAAGTGAAATATTTTTCAAGTCAAAAATGAAATCAGGCAGGTGACAACATTAACCTTTCTTAGTTTGTCTCTTTATTCACCTCTGCATAGCAATAATTGAGATAAAATCTATGTAAGTTTAAGACACTCCACAACTAGACTTAAAGAATCAGACAATCATCCACTTACTCTTATTTAAGCCGATTGTTGTTCCCTTTTCAAATATAAATATTTCAGGGGGCTTCATATTAAAAAGGAAATTATTTTTTACAGATGCCACACCTACCTGCTTGCATGGTTCCATATTTGGACTACTAAATACTGTACTACTAAATTAATGTCCATTAGTGTTCAGTGTTTTTAATACTAGAGATCCCATTGATTATAATTGTGAGCATCAAAGGAAATGTATATAACATGTTACACTTGCTATTGCTTAAAAGCTTGACATTATTTTTAGTTTTTGGTATAACAGGTACTGCAAGCTGATTCTGCAGTAGATAAACTTAGGTGGCTAATCAGAGACAGTAATTCCAAAGGTGTATTTGCTGAGCTTCATGTTAAATTACTTACTTGTTTGATTCATTTTTATATGCACTATATGTAATGATTTTGAGCCATCATAGTGAAATATGCCAGTTTTTCACTGTGGCTTGACTGCACTGGATCACATTCACTCTGCAACTCATGCTTTTCAAGTGGCTTTTGAGCAGCAGGCAGTCTGCATAAAACAGGGGAAGGAGAAAGAATTAGCTGCTCCTCTGTATGGCACTTATCAGAATGGCCCACCTTTAAGTGCCATTTGAAGAACGCTTTTATGGTAAAGGTCATGGAGCTTGATTCATTGAAGTAATACTTGAAACCACACTACAGTTATTATAGATTCAAACAAACAGAGTGGAAACAGGTCACAAAGTAGGCAAAGAGTTTTTAAAAAGGCACAAAGGCACTGAACCAGGTATATTTAATTTGGGTGTACAAGAGTTTCATCTACTTTCACTGGAAAGTATGGCAATCTCCTATTCAGACTGCAAAATGAACTCACAGTAGTCATTACGTGTTTTGTAGATTCCCTCACTAATGGTGCTGTTTAAAGCTTTTGGACATTTTTAGGTCAAATCAGCTGAAAAAGGGGACATTAACCAGTAAATCTGACCCCTGATTCATTGGTGCTCTTTTCACTCTTTCTTTTCACTAAAGTGAGTCAGTTATTTCCTAACCTGCTTAGTCCTGAACAGGGCCGTGGGGGTCTGCTGGAGCCTATCCCAGCTAGCATAGGGGACAAGGCAGGAACACACCCTGGACTGGGCATCAGTCTTTCACAGGGCAAACACATACATCAACCCCATCCACACATTAAGGCCAATTTAGGATCGCCAATCCACCTAACCTGCATGTTTTTGGACTGTGTGAGGAAATTGCAGCACCCAGAAGAAACCCACACAAATACACAGAGAGAATGCAAACTCCACACAGTTAAGACCTGGGAAGTCAACCCTGGTCTCCTACTGCAAGGCAGCAGCGTTAATACTGCACCAAAGTGCCGCCCATACTCTAAAGTATTGTGGCCTGCAGGGGGCACACAGCTCCCCAAACCCAACACAAACAGATGCAGGACACAAGTTAAACACATGTTTTTTTTTAATTTATTTTTTCGTGGGAACCGCTTTCCCTTTCATTTCCCACCTGCTCAGCACAGTTCACAAGCACAATAAACACAATGAAACAGCACTTTGCCTTTGTCTTCTCTGTTCTTCTCTCTGTTTCTCTCCTTCTGCTTCCACTCCCAGCAAGTTTTGCCTGCTTTCTTCCCAACTTTGGCTCCTCGAATGGAGAAAGGCAGCTCCTTCTATAGGGCACCTGGAAGTGCTCCAGGTGTCCCGTAATCTCCTTCTGTCTGCACTTCCAGATGTGGTGGAAGTGCTGCAATAAAGAGCTCAGCAGTTCCTGCAGTGCCCCCTGGTGGCACCCACGAATCTCAACAGCACTCCAACTCCCAAGTTGCCTTGTGGGAGTCTGAGGCACTGCTGTAACCCATGGGGGCTGCCATCTAGCGCTCCTGGGGATGATAATGCCCTGTGCATGTTCTGTGTCCCAGTCCTTCCATTACATAGGCATCCTGGTCAGGTAAGGGCCCTGGCCATCCGCCACAGTATATTTCATAAAAATGTTTTAACATTAGCATGTTGTAGATTAGGGCGGCACGGTGGCGCAGTGGGTAGCGCTGCTGCCTCGCAGTTGGGAAACCTGGGGACCTGGGTTCGCCTCCCGGGTCCTCCCTGCGTGGAGTTTGCATGTTCTCCCCGTGTCTGCGTGGGTTTCCTCCGGGCGCTCTGGTTTCCTCCCACAGTCCAAAGACATGCAGGTTAGGTGGATTGGCGATTCTAAATTGGCCCTGGTGTGTGCTTGGTGTGTGGGTGTGTTTGTGTGTGTCCTGCGGTGGGTTGGCACCCTGCCCAGGATTGGTTCCCTGCCTTGTGCCCTGTGTTGGCTGGGATTGGCTCCAGCAGACCCCCGTGACCCTGTGTTTGGATTCAGCGGGTTGAATAATGGATGGCTGGATGTTGTAGATTACAGTGATCCCTCGCTATATCGTGCTTCGCCTTTCGCGGCTTCACTCCATCATGGATTTTATATGTAAGCATATTTAAATAGTGTATATATCGTGGATTTTTCACTGCTTCGCGGGTTTCTGCGGACAATGGGTCTTTTAATTTCTGGTATATGCTTCCTCAGTTGGTTTGCCCAATTGATTTCATACAAGGGACGCTATTGGCAGATGGCTGAGAAGCTACCCAACTTACTTTCTCTCTCTCTCTCTCTCTTGCGCTGACGTAGGGGGGTGTGAGCAGGAGGGCTGTTCGCACACCTAGACAATAGAGACGTTGCTACCTTCTGTGTGCAGCTGCTTCCTGAAGGACATGCTGCACGGTGCTTCACATACTTAAAAGCTCAAAGGGCACGTATTGATTTTTGACTTTGTTTTTCATTGTCTCTCTCTCTCTTCCTGCTCCTGATGGAGGGGGTGTGAGCTGCCGCCTTCAACAGCTTTGTACCGGCGGTGCTTCGCATACTTAAAAGCCAAACAGTCCTATTGATTTTTTTTTTGACTGCTTGCTTTGTTCTCTCTCTCTCTCCTGACGCGAACTCCTTTGAAAAGGAAGATATGTTTGCATTCTTTTAATTGTGAGACTGAACTGTCATCTCTGTCTTGTCATGGAGCACAGTTTAAACTTTTGAAAAAGAGACAAATGTTTGTTTGCAGTGTTTGAATAACGTTCCTGTTTCTCTACAACCTCCTGTGTTTCTGCGCAAATCTGTGACCCAAGCATGACAATATAAAAATAACCATATAAACATATGGTTTCTACTTCGCGGATTTTCTTATTTCGCGGGTGGCTCTGGAACGCAACCCCCGCGATGGAGGAGGGATTACTGTAATTGTAATAAAATGGTATCTTTATGAAGATGTTTTAAAAGTAGGCCGACTTTATCTTTTTCGATTACTGTAAATGATCATAAAGTAGCCTAATACTGTTTATTCTTTCTGTTCTTGTCTTTAAACATTACCTCTGGTGAGATCTTTATTATGGTACACCATCATTTTAAGAGTAAATGGACACAGTGGAGACCAGCACTTCCCAATTTAGTCATATTGTATTGTACAAGACTAGGAGAAAAACCTTTGACCCAATGAATATCTGTGTTTCTGAGCATTTGTCACATTGTCATGATCCCAACAGTCCTCCCATTCAGGAATGTGTGAAAATGCACCAGTGAAAATTACAGAGAGCTATAGTCTTGATCCCATTTATTGAAATGCAATCACAGACTGTCACACAGTCTGTAGAAATGACAAAGCAGGACAAAGAGAACAAAGTACCAGGCCTAGGTGTTAGAGCAGGCCATTGTGGAGAAAGGTAGCAAAATATACATGATCATCCAGGTAAGATGCACAAAATAGGCCTTCCATATTACATGTATCTCAAGTTTAAACAAATAAAGAGGTAATAATAATAAAAGGCTTTATTATTGTAACATTTCATTCTTTATAACAAAAGTCGTTCTTCCTCTTCTTTATTATATTTACTTCCATCATGAAGTTTAAAAATTTCTTCGAAAAATAAAAGTACACAGACACACTCATCATAAAGCTAAAACTGAGAAGCAACTGTTGCTTTTCATGACAACTACACAAGTAAGTTTATGTATAAGATGTGTGCTCCTACCACTTAACAGTACCAGCAGGATAATGAAATCATCCTGCAAAGTTGGCCAGCCAGCTACAAAAAATGGTAAATGCAGAATAACATAAAATATATAAACATTAAAGTGGTGTTCTACAATATTTAAGGAATCAGCTTAGGGTTAATGTTGCTTTCAGAAACAACGGTAGATCATCTCTTTTTCAGAGTTGTGTGATTGGAGTTGATAGCAAGTGTTAACCAGCCTTTATTTTTCATATCCTCTCTCACGAGGCGATGTTTTGCTCCAATGTTTAGTTTTGAGGGATGGCCTGTTCTAGGAATAGTCTGGGTGCTGTAATGAAACTTCAACTTTTTGATGATGGATCCAACAGTACTTTATGGGCCATTCAAACTCTTTAAGATTTTTTTTGTAGCCATTTCCTGCCTTTTGTATTTCAATGTTATATCCAGAGATATAAAGGACTCACAAGTAGTGTCTACTTATGTTTAATTATGATGGCCAAATTGCTATCACCTTTGTGTCGTTGTGAATTATTTGTAATTTGTGTAAACCTGGAGCTTCCAAAGCACAGAGGCTTAAATACTTACACAAATGCTTACTTACACAAATACTTACACAATTTTTTTTTCTTCAGTTAAAAATCTACTAAAAATGGTTTATTTTAAGTTTGGGAATTGATTATTAAAGTGTAAGAGTACACATTAAAATGCTGCATGGATAAACCATGTGTACACATCTTTTGTCATGCAGAAACCTAAGGTGAACTTCAAGGGGATTGAATACTTTTGCACACCACTGTATATCTAATTGCATCTAATCTATAAAACAGCTTTTTTGAAGTGTTTTTTGTTTATAATATTTACCTAGATTGCACATTTTATGACTCTTTACTTCATCCTTTAACATTTCTCCTGTAAAATGTCACATTTAACTAAAAGCATTTTAAAATGTGTTTTGTTTTCTTCCTTTTTTCCTACAGACACAGTCAGTCACCACTCATCCATGTACAAATCCAAAAACTCCAACCCAGCTGTCTCAGCCATCAATCACTCATCTGGTAACTCCACTGGAGTTGTATCCTACAGACAGCAGAGGTCGGGGACTCATTCCTTTCAACAGCAGCCACTTAATCTCAGCCAGGTATGGAAGGTAGCAGCCTTGGAAGTATTATTACAAAAGATTAAAAACTTAAGTATTTCATGTGCAACTGGCAGACAGTTGAAATTGGCATTAGTTTTAAAGTAGTATGGCAATAAGATATTATTTTCCTTTGTTGCTTTTCTCAAAGACTCTATTGACCAGTAGACAGCGGGTGTTACTAAATTATCTATCAAACTGGGCACTCCTGCCCATGCTGCAATCCACCTATTTTTAGGTTAGCTACTATTGCAGGGTGGTTTTCAGTTTTACAAACGCTTACAGACACTTAAACCAAAATACTTCAAGCAAATAACAAATAAACAATGGAAATTAAAATGAACACTAGCTGTCAGTACTTTTCAAAAGGGCTTCTCAATATGTGCTTCCAGATATTGAGGACACTCATGGAAATGGTAAGTGAAACTGGAAAACACTTCTTTATAAAAAGGCTTACAGGAATTTGGAAGAAGCGACCTAGTTACAGAATGTAATGGAAGTGAACACCCTAACCTCTGGCTAGATAAGAAATTGTTACAACTCAACTACAATGTATAAGCTAACCAGATAAACGTGATAAACTCTTAAGTAATTTGGATATTTATTAAAACTAGGGCACGCCCCCTGCTCGCTTCACTCGCCAACCCCCCTGCCTGTTCTACACGCCAGCAACTTCACGTCTCTGCCGCTCACTTTGCATAAAGTTTAGTCTTGTGGGGCTTGACATTTTCTCTTGTGGGATTTCACTTTCACCAAACAACAAGTCTTAATTCTCGCTGATACGCCTCTTCATTGGGAAGAAACACTACTTTTCCCTGATGGCAACATGAATTTGACGATCTACAAGTCACCAACTTAAAGTTTAAATCCGAACAATATATTCAATCTCTTTTCACTGTTCTGTAATTTCACCAAGTAATAATTTCCATTTGTTTGCGCTAATGCGATCTTTACTATCATTGTTTTGAGACTTTCGAATTTTCGTACTTCCATTATCTCTAACCTGCTCTGCATGTGTATTGCACCAACGTTTTTGAATTCTTTACAACATTTGAGAGAAATATTTTGTACTTAAATGAAAGAAAGGTAAAAGGAGCAACTAATATTTAGTGCTGATCAACGAATTTCGCCAAAGCGTTATTCGCTTTGAATTTGTTGAGTTTGCATTCGCCCTTGTTGTCGAATTATTTACTGATATTTTAGATGGTTTAGGAGATTTTGTTTTTGTTATTTTTTTTAATACCAGCACCTCATAATGCTTTGCGAGGCCAGTGCGATGTCCTCCAGAGTTGTAACAGCTAACATTGATGGGACTGCCCCCCAGGTATGTAATGCTGATAATTTGCATTACAGACTCTGTGGGACGAGTTATCTGTGCTTGTAGCCAAATGTGAAGGTCGATCTCTGAGTTCCACGTCAACATAAGAGAAGGAGGCACGTGCCCTATGCATGCATAATAATTAGTAACATGGCAGGGCGAGAGTGAAAACAAACCTTGAAGTAGCTTGATGCCTCCTCCCCCCCAAACACAGGAGTGTCTATGAAATAATAATAATAACGAAAGGTTTATTACTATTTACAAGACATTACTATCTTTTTGATTGAATAAAAAGTGCAAAGCATCGACACAGACAGTTTAGAGAGCCTTCAGCTCAACTTCAAGAAATAGGAAAAGCCAGCATGGTTTCAATCGTGACATAGCATTTTGAATTATCTGCCTTTAAAAGACCTACATATACTTTCTAATTTTTGACTACGATTTCAGCATTTCCACTTTATTTTGATAAAATATATGATTGCATGTCTCTGACTGAGCTCTTTCTTCTTTGATCTCCCAGAGATACAGTGGTTGGCACCGCTGCCACACAGCTCAGGACATCTTTTTGGCCACAATAATTTGTCCAGTATGGTTGGCAGATGTTTTCCTAGCCCTCAGGGACACTTTAAAGATTATTGTACCATTAAATTCCAGTCAAATCTGGTTCAGTTAATTATTCTCCATTGACTTTAATGGAGCTCACCAAGCTCAGCGTATATCGCAAACATTTCTGTGAATTTGGGGAAGTCATGGTGAAACAAACCCAGCAATATTTGCTCATCACTACTAATAATCATGGAGATTGCCATACTGCAATAAAAATGATGTCAGTCAGGCACAGTTAATGTTTGTTGTAGGTTAAAATAAATGCATTTGTATAATACTTCACTTTTTATTTTTAATTACTGTTTAGAGAATTATAAAAAAAATAAGAATCTTATATTTAATACTATAAAACACAACTGATAAAAATAAAAAATATTATAGTTTTTCAAGTTAAAGGTGAAAGACTTTATCCTCGTGGTACTGATGTAACAGTTATGCTACCAGTCAAAAGACTGGACAAAGAGAATTAGAAGAGCAATATACACCAGTACCCTTTTAATTTCTTTTATAAATTGTTAGCATCTCCTCAAGTCCTACTGGCAACGCCTTAAGGAACTAAAGCACAAATTAACAAAAACATTGTAGTCAAGCCTTAAATTAACTGAGAACCCGGTATTCAGCTGATAATAATAGAACTGGTGGATTGCTTGTTGGCAAGTATCTGAGTATTTTTTATCCACAAAGAAGTTCGCGGAAATGTGGCCAACATACTGAAAGCAAAATTATATAGCATCATTGCAATCTTTTTCAGCCTAACCTTAACCTATGATATCCCACAAGTATCAGGATCCTGGAAATAATTATAGATGAAATTAATGAACTGCTGGGAAGGAAACAGAATCAAGTTTGAAGAATATTAACATGGCAGATCCAAGGTTTTAATGTTTCTGACTACCTGCCAGATTACACACACCACCTATTTCAAACTATTGTTTTTGACTAACTTGCAGCCTTTTCTGATGTATGACTTGATTAACATAGCCCAGAAAGAAGTCAGAGCTATAGTCATGAACCTCAAAAACAGAAATTCGGCATATTTTGCACAGTATACAATCCAAATGTTTTGATGTTAACCTTTAGACTTGCTGTTCCAATTGTGACAATTTTTATAGGGCTTTTTTGAGTGCTGTTCCTGTTTTGTCCAGCAGATGGAGATGTTCTCTTTCAAGTGTGTTATTGTTCATATATTCTTCTCTTCTTTCTGTGGTTTTCAGGCCCAGCAACATGTTACAACGGACAGAAATGGAGGTCACCGCAGACAGCAGGCTTACATCACCCCAACAATAGCACAGGCACCTTACTCTTTCCCACATAACAGCCCATCGCACTCAGCTGTTCATCCTCATTTGGCAACTGCCCATTTGTCCGGGCAGCCACACCTGTACACCTACACTGCACCAACTGCACTGGGATCTACTGGGACTGTTGCCCACCTGGTGGCTTCACAAGGTTCAGCCCGCCATGCAGTGCAGCATACTGCCTACCCCACTGGAATCGTCCACCAGGTCCCCGTTAGCATGAGTCATCGTGTTCTTCCCTCACCTACCATACACCACAGCCAGTACCAGGCGCAATTCACCCACCAAACATACATTAGCGCCTCACCAGCTTCCACGGTCTACACTGGATACCCACTGAGTCCCACCAAGGTGAACCAGTACCCTTACCTCTAAAAACACTGGAGCAAGACTAAACGCTGCTTTTGGACAAAGTAAAGAAAGAAGAGAGAACTTTTTTTACTAAAGAAATAAATTAACATGCAAGGCATCGGAAAACTGATACTTTAAACTTGAAGATAAACAATATTCCCTCATGACAAGAGTGATGGGAAAAGAAATTAACAATTTTCTTTTTAGAGAAAAAATAAAATTAAAGGGCCAGTGCTCATTGAGATGGTTATAACCCTTGATGGGGAATTTTACACTTTTAAAAAGGTTGCCCTAGCCTGCACCAAACGTTCTTTAAAAGGTAGCATCTTTCTTTCTTTCTTTCTTTCTTTCTTTCTTTCTTTCTTTCTTTCTTTCTTTCGCAGAGAACCTCTAAATAATGCCCATTTATTTGTCAAAAATATCGAAATTGCTCCACAGTTAAAAACAATGGTTTTTGTGGGAAGCAAAAAATGTTATTGCGTGTATAAATTCTGAATAAGTAAGAAATCCTGCTCTCTTCAAGAAATGGATGGATTTTTAAAAGCTTCCATGTTATTACCAATATACTATATACATACAGGCAAACATGTATACTATATATATATATATATATATATATATATATATGTACACACACATATATATATATATATATATAGTGTGTGTG